>NC_052232.1:5734884-5849465 GCF_013401445.1 Tripterygium wilfordii | reverse complement strand
CTTGTGAAGCAAGCTCACTTGACTGAGCAAGATGAAGAAGAAATGTGTGCTTGTTTTATTGTTA
Organism: Tripterygium wilfordii; assembly: GCF_013401445.1. Classification (NCBI taxonomy): domain Eukaryota; kingdom Viridiplantae; phylum Streptophyta; class Magnoliopsida; order Celastrales; family Celastraceae; genus Tripterygium; species Tripterygium wilfordii. Next base: position 5,849,401 of record NC_052232.1, on the reverse strand, counting down.
CAACACCTATGGTTCAATTCTCATGAGCAGTAGTGCTTTCCGTGAAATTTTGTTTTTCAATTTAATTTGTTATATAATTAACGAGAAATTAGTTAATTTTTCAATAAATGATTTTTTAAAAAAATTGGACCTCCGCCAATTTTTCACCCCCTCATAAAAAATCATGGCTCCGCCCCTAGTCACGATAGCGATATTAATGGTATTATAGCGACATCCTCAAGAATCTGAACACTGTAAGTGATGGCCTCTGGATCCATCGAATAGCCGCAAGTATACTTCATCAAAAGTTCTGCTAGAGTGTGCAAAATATTAAAGGTCTTGATGCTAGCGTGGAAGATGCTCTTTAACTTACAAGTTTACCTTCAACTCTTACTCCAGTCAAGAAAATTTATGTTTATTGATGAAAAGAAGCTCAAAAATAGAATACATTGAAATTAAGTTTCATAATAAACAAAACTTTCAGAATTTCAAATTTTTTACTCCCATATTTATCATGTTTATATGAACTATACGTGTGCACTTATGTGTGGATTGTTTTAATTTTTGGACAGGAAAATTAATGTTTTACGTTCTAAGGAGTTGGATGGTGATATCTCAATACGACAGGTTTGTAGTAGGGTTTTTGAACATGGGCTCTAAATTCATCACCGATCCAATCCTATATTTTGAGAACAACGAAAGGCTGTTTGTATAAGTCTCAATCACTCTTTCTCTATCTTTTTAATCTCTGCATTATTTTTTCCTAATCTATGCATTGTTGATACATAGACAACACAAGAAAATGAGTTATTTATTTATTAATTCATTTGTTTTTTTGATAAACTTAATTTATTGACTGTATTATGATATCATTGTTTTTGATAAGATAGTTTATGTAAATATAATAGTATTTCAGCGAATATAAATGGTAAAGACTTAAAGCCCTTTTTTTTTTTTTTTTTTTTGTTTCCATAATTCCAATTTACAATCGTTCGTTTTGTTTGTTTGTTTGTGTAGTGTAGTGCAGTGCAGTGCAACAGGCTACACTATAGACTCAGTCTTTTGACGATCACATATTGAGATTGTACCTATTTTATTTTAAAAAATATTATTGTTTATCTATGAGATCGAGTATATATTACATCATGGCCATAACCCTAGACAAACGTGTCTTCATCTCGAAAGCTTTAATTGCTCCACGTGTCTTCATCTCATAGAATTTGTACCAACCAATTATATGTCGTTCTTCATCTGGAGAAAATTTTGGCTCCTGTAAACTTACAACACTTAACCTACATAGAAGCTTTCAAACGAAATAAACCACCTCCTCCTGTTTATCTTAAAAAAAGTCTATGCTTGGGGGGTTGTAATATTCATTAGATTGGATATGTGTTTTTTTTTTTTGCAATTCTAGTTTTTTCAAGAGTTAATATGATTTTGTTAATTTTTCGATGATGAATTTCTTTGTTTTTTTTATCTATAAACGGATTCTAAGGGGCATTTCAAATTGAATGTTCAATATGGTGGATTTTTCACCAACGGTGACGGTGAGTACGCTGATGGAACGTTGACTACATTGAGTAATTCTTATATGGAATCGTAGTGAAGAAACGTTGCATGAATTTGACTCATGAATTTTATTCTATAATTTATTATCTCATGAATTTGACTCATCTTGTTTAATTTTTTTAATGAAATCAATATTTACAATACTTAAACTTGTGTTGGAGACGAGATGTACAGAATGTTATGATAGTGATACGTTGTTGAAAAATCTAAAATGTCATCCAAATTTGAAGAGTGGAAATACATTTTTGTGGTGGTTTGAAAATCTCCAATTGGCTTTCCTTCAAATGTGATTTCTATTGCGTTAGATTGGTGCAGAAGATGCCAACACGTCCCAGACTTGTCCCGTCTCATTTCTCTCAAAAAGCTCTTTCTTGTAGGGTTAACTATCCTGGAATACATATCCGATTCTGTGGTTACATCAATTGCATTTTCCCATCCTTAGTGATTGTGAGAATCTGATGAGATGGTGGAGAGTAATTAATGTTGAGATTCCTCAATTTCAGCACCTTTTTGTATCAATGTCATTGTTTCTGTTTCCCATAGAGTTGAGGTTGGCAAATGCTAGTCTAGAAATATTGCAAGAGATAGCTAAGATGCTCAAGTCCAAAGTACCCACTTTTTCTATCTTAAGAGTTGAAGATGTTAAATCTCACATATACTAGTGGCTACAATGCTTCCATTCTCTTCTTTGTTTATATATTTATGATTGCTTGAGACTGACATTTCTACCCCAACATCTAAAACATCTTTGCTCTCTCCAAAAATTGAATATTGAGAATATGGAGGTCCATTGATCCCTCTTGTGATGACAATAGTCAAGACTTCCAATGGCAACATCTTATAAGACTAGGTGCATTGACATTATCTGGGCTTCTAAAAATGCTTGCTCTGCCCTCAGGCCCTCAGCTCTCCAACATGTTACAATTCTTCACATCTCTGAACATATAAAGTTGTCGAACTTTAGAGGGTTTACTTGAGTGGCTACACAATCTTAACACACTCAATACCCTTAGACTCGCAGATCGCCTTGAATAAAATCATTGCCAGATGGGATGAATGATCTCACTTCTTTGAAGGTCTTATAAATCCATAGGCGTGGCCAATTAGGTGACATATGGCGAGTGATGAAAGGCACTGATTTTTAAATATTGGTAAGTGGTATCACCATGACAAAAACTGAGTTTGACATAATTGAAGGATTTTCTATTTTGTCTACTTTATCTATCGCTGCTCTAAACTTTCAATTCTCAATTCCTTCTTTTTGTATGTCTAAAAAAAATCTCCTTGCAAGTTCACTGGATGCTTGCTAGTTGATATTCTTACAATTTCAAACTCTTTTTAAAGTTCCTAAAAAACCTAAACCTTTGACACGACCTTTATATGAGGTGGCAACATATAAGACATCATCTCCCCCTACAAATGATTCTATGCATATGGGGTACTCAAGGGAATCAAATTGTACGTTGGTAAGATCAAAAGTAATCTGAGGTAAAAGCATAACCTGCTAGAACCTTGCCTGTGTTCACCACATTTATGATGGATACACCAAGACTAACAAACCAACAACTCCATGCAGAACAACAAATATCTCCACCATCTTGCTAACACCTGATTCGGCCATATGCACTAATTCTTCTTCGGCTGAAGTCTCATTGATCATGATTAGTAAAGCGACAAACACTGTAACGACCCGTCCTGGAGGGGGGGTCTGCGGAATTATCAATTTGTCCAAACCATAAACTATCCATGTAAATCCTCCAAAATCATTTAATATAATTCCAAAAAAAAATGAATAAATGCATTTAGAAATCTATTGAGATCATTAATAAGTCTTTAAAATTTAACAAAGCGGAAGTCTTTAATAATCAAACCCTATGCTACCCATAAACCACAACTGTATCCATGGGGACACCGCTCACGCCTCGAGAAGCTAGCCACCATCTACGTACTCACCTGAAAGGGAAAGAAGAAATAGAGATTGAGCTAAATAGCCCAGTAGGGGTATAGTACCCGATAAAGACTCAGATATCCATGATGCAAATACCGAGAGAGGGAACCACATACGATATGACAAAGAGTAGAACTAGTCTACAAAAACAACAATCAGCTCAAGAGTAATACAAGAATAGGCAGGAACAAAAGGATTATGCTCATGTCACAATCACAACCCAATATACATATATATATAAACATGCACATTATATATGCAAACACACATCTCCTCTCAATGCGCATAGCGCCACAAATCATCCACATCCAATCGTCGGCACACGGCAGTCTGGATTTCCCCTCGGAGGCCGCGGCAATCAAATCCCCATATAATCACGTTGCACAGCAGTCCGGATTTCCCCTCGGAGGCCACGACAATCAAATCCCCGAATAATCATGTGGGAACAGATAAAGGGGAATAAATCCCAGACAGTGATCACGTCTCAAAGTGGTGTGTCGCGAGTCACAACCACCTCACAAACCAGAGCCAAACAACGACAACAAGGCTATCACATCCACCCATCTCCACAAATCCACAATCCAAACACACAGTCAACATATATCATGATGCATGTATTACAATAAGGTTTTCCATGCACCCAAACCCATTTCCAAAATCGTTAAGAAAATATTTTACTATCTTGGGAAAATAGGACACCAAGCTCTACGAAGAGTCCTAATCAAATCAAACAGTTTCCCATAGCCAAAATTACACATGCCTATCTACATGCTGAAAGATTATAGTCTAGCACGGAGAAATACGAACCAATGAAGAGACAACAAAGAATGATTCAAGAGGCAAGTATTTAACACACCAGGGAAACACAGCCAATTGTAGAACAAGAAATATCGGGTAATAGAGGTCAATAAATGGAGAACCCCTACCTCGATAGCAGTGCAAACAAAGCTAAACGTCTACTGTGTTTCCTCGATCTCCTAAAAAAATATCGACGTATAGCAGTCATTAAATAACCCAAAACAAATTCTGATTATTTGAATATTTCCATAACCTGAACTGACCCACTGGGTCTGACCTTAATGGGTTCTAGACGACTAAACCCATATATTTATCCAGTTAAAGCTGTGGATCAAAGTGATCAAGAGTTAAAAGTCTGGTTAAAAGACCTTTACGTATCTCATGACCAAATGCCCTTTAAAAGGCCATATGTCCGACCTCAACATATCAATTTAATCTCTTAAATAGTCAAATGGTTTCATCTACTTTAATGGCCCACAAACACACTTCAGTTATTAAATTTTCTTCTTTAAATGGCCAAATAACCTACTGCTTTCACCTCCTCTAATAACCCACGAGGTCTTGTCATGCATGTGCTAAGACCCGGGGCCAAGGAAAATTACCCAGCCCATGTCCATGCCCGACTATGTCTTCTCCACCCCAGCCACTTCAATGGCTTGGACCTACCACGGCCGTGCACCATTCTTCAATGGAACCTGAGTTCCAACTAAACCGGACAACACAGAGGTGCTGTTCAGTCATCACAACTCATCACGGTATAATCCAATATTAATGAAGATGAATGTTTCTCACCTTAAATCCAGTAATCCTTTGAATCTTTGACGACTTTAGTCCTCAGATCACACTTATCGCATAAATACCAACTCCTAGTTTTACTTCCCAAAGTTCTTGCCTCCAAACCAACTCCGATGACACTTCCGCCGAACTTTAAGCCCCTTGTCTGCCGCTTGTATCCAACCAACAACACCAAGAAATCCATTAAATCTATATTCAACCGGAAATCACCCCAGCCAATATATATGGAGAGAAAATTGTTTACTCACCCTGTACCTTGGCCTCCGGCGATGTTTTCCGGCCGCTGGGGTTGAAGTGGATTTGGTTCTTCTTGAGCGGCTGCCAAATTCTACGTGTTTAGTTTACAATGAAAAGTATATAGGGATATATATACCCGTATGCTAGGTATTTATATTTTCTAAAATTCTCTTTTGACCCCTCCACTTTTCTCTAAATTTAGCCCTTAACCCAATTCTTTTACTGGACTTCGATCATATCATTTCCAAAAATTTTGGGGTTTTACAAACACCATTAACTACCTTCGACAAAAGAATAAAATAAAATTAGAATTCTCATGGCACATTGAGTATAACTAAATTTTAAATCAAGATTTTATGTAAATACATAATCTTACTATAATTGATATTATTACAATTTAAACTTTATTTAAAGTTTCTAAAAATCCAAAACCTCTCACGCAACCTCTTTATGAGGTCGGCGACATACAGGACATTAACCCTAGTATGGACATCTTCCACAATATTATTGTGTTTTTGTGTTTGCGGTTTATATTCATCAATCATGAACCCATGACATAAAGAACTTCCAAATTTATTTTTATATTTTTTATATTATTAGTTTGAAGTATTATTAATTTTTTTATGTTTATAGTCTATATTTGTAAATCGTGAACTCATGAGATAAAAAAAACCTATTAGTTTGTTTTTGTTTTATTGTTGTGAAGTATTATTATTGTGTTTTTATGTTTACTGTGTATACTCGTAAATCTTGAGCCCATGACCATAAAGAACCCAAAAAATATTTTCGACGGTGCTGCCTCTGAACTTGCACAACTTTTTGTGTCCCCAATGATCCAAACTTGAGTTCGCCACTAGGCGTGTGTCTCTCTATATATATATAAATTGTATATATGAGTATATAAAGTGAAAGATTCTCTATTTGTGGAACCCATCAAACTTGTTCTCACATATTGTGGATTTTCCCTGTGTAAAGGAACATGTGAGACTAAAGTGGATGTGTTGAGTTATTTAGAGGTAATGGATCAGGATTTGACGCATAAGACTTTGCTTTCATGGTCCATTATTGTCATTTTCTCCATGTTAATACAAAGGGCATGCCCATGTACATATATTTCTTTTAATGCAATACCCATTTACCCAAAAAAATATTTACTAAATTTTAAATGAATATTTTATTCTTGTAAATACATAGTCTTACTAAAATTCATAATATTACAAGTTTAAACACTTTTTAAAATTCCTAAAAAACCTAAACTTCAAGCATGATCTCTATATGAGGTGGCAACATATAGGACATGGCATGACCTCCTCCGCCAAAACTCCATACACTCGTGGTGGTAGATATGGTCACAAGTGAGACGCACCACATCATCTCCCACTACAAAGGGGTTCTATGCATATGGGGCACTCGGGAGAATCAAATTGCATTCTGGTAGGATCAAAAGGAATCTGAGATAGTGGCGGAACCTGTCAGAGCCTGTCTATATCCACCACATATATGATAAATACGCCAAGACTAACAAACCAGCAACTCCGCACAGAACAACAAATATCTCCACCTTCTTGCTAACACCTGGTTCAACCATATCCATTAATTCTTCTTGAGCTAAAGTCCCATTCATCATGAGGAGTAGAGTCACAAACACCATTGATTGCCTTTGACAAAAAAAATAAAATAAAAATAAGAATTCTTGTGAAGATAAACAAAATAAAATAAAAACCATTGAGTACCTTCTTATTCTTCCATCAACATAACTCTGTCTACCGACTTGGCTTTTGCCATGAAGCGATGTTTCAAGGCGGTTTGGTCTCCTCTTATCGCTAACATCTTGTTTTCCATAAGGGAACTTCAACATCTAATGATAAAAGGAAGGTACTCAATGGTGTTTATTTTATGGTGTTTATCTTCCCGAGAATTCTTATGTTTATTTTATTTTGTTTGTCAAAGGTTCTCAATGGTGTTTGTGGCTCTACTCCTCATGAGCAATGGGACTTTAACCCAAGAAGAACTAATGGATATGACCGAGCCAGGTGTTTTCAAGATGGGGAGATATTTGTTGTTATGTGCAGAGTTGTTGGTTTGTTAGTCTTGACGTATTTGTCATATATATGTGACGGGCACATATTAGATTCTTGCAGGTTCCACCATTATCTCAGATTCCCTTTGATCCTACCAGCATGTAATTTGACTCCCCCGAGTGCCCCATATGCATAGAACCCTTTATAGTGGGAGATGATTTGGTGTGTCTCACTTGTGACCACGAGAATTCAAAGCATATTAATGCAGTGGAAATGGCATACCTATTGTAGCGTGAATTGCCAGGAACTTTTAAGTTGTGGTGTTTCAATACTAGATCGATCACCTTATTCACAGCACAAATACTCTTAAACAATAAAACTAGTTAGCTCAAAAAACACTCTCCTCACAAGTGTTTATGCTCAATGTTTCTATAATTGGAAGCCAACAATTCTTCTGCTAACATGCTTAAAAAGCATACGGTATAACTCGTTCAATAGTCCTTATATAGAGACTTTTTTGGATAGAGTTTATTTCGTATTTAAATTCCTTTAAATATTTGAAACAAGATTCGGTTGTTATTTATTAATAAGCTCAATTTAAAACCAATTACGAGATTTAAGCCTTACCATAAATTACTTTTTTGTGGGCTTAATCAAACTATAAACTCATATTGGGTCCTCCAATATTGAGCCATTAATTGGCCTTGCCCATTAATAATTCTCATATTTCCAACATACTCCCACTCACCCATTATGGGCTTGGGTCTAATAGAGAGAGATGAGCTTATTTCGCTTACTAACCTTTTTATGTTTTCATGCAGGTAAATGGGCCATGTGACCTGAAATACACATGTTATGGTATCTTCAAAGTAGAAACCCATGAGGGCCACGAAGAAGTGTTTTACCATAATAGTGTGGAAGCCATGTACTTAATTTTTCATACCCCAAACTTTTTTGGTTACACCTTGACCAAGCATTACTCAATCCCTCAAAGAGTCCTTGTGATTGTCAACTTAGTTCTATTGCATGTATTCGCAATGTTGTCCTACTAGACATCATTGCATGGCGCTAGTGAATACAAGCAACTAGTGTCATCCACAAAAAAATTCCTCGAGCCCTCACATCATTTGGATGTGAAAACAACTCGCTTTCCTAACTATGATCTATTAGGTCGCATCATTCCATGACCATTAGATACATGTTAAAATAGCGATTATTGTTTCACAGTTTCACGACATAGTCAGAAGTCAACTAAGGGTACAATTATAGATTTCTTAGGAGTAAGAAATCTCGAAACTCACATGATGAGGAAACAAGGATCAATTCACTCACCTTCCAATTGGTCACATGCACATGCAATATGAAATGCAAGTTATGGCGGAGTTTCTCTCGTTCGTTCACTTTAGTGTCAAGATTCAAATTCATCTCATCTTTATTCGCTACATATGGTGGACACAGATAGGATTTTGGCAGGTTTCGCCACTATCTCATATTCGTTTTGATCCTACCAACATGCAACTTGATTGCCCCAAGTGCCCTATATGCATATAAGCCTTTGTGCTAGGAGATGATATAGTGTGTCTCATTTGTGACCAAATCTATCGGTTGGCGGCCCTAATTGATAGTCGGACAGTTGATCTTGGGTTCTGGTAGCGAGCATAAGAGAGGCATAGGAGAGAGAAATATAAAGAGAGAGAGAGAGAGAGAGAGAGAGAGTGGGAGCGTGAAGGGAAGGGGAGAGAGCTTGAGTATTTGTGTGATGTGAAAATATGAAAATTTAAAATTTATCAATATGGGATTGCTAATATGAACTTGCCACATAGGCACCCCATAGACTTAGGATGAGTTGGACTACGTGTTCAAAGATCGTTCCCAAACTGCAGCATCAAATATCAAGTGCTCCGACCTCTTGCTCGACTCTCGAAAACCGTTGAGGCAGCACAACACTTTCTTGCTTCTTCGTTTTCGTTCTGCTTCGAGTTCAAATTTCAAAATGAATAACCGGTAGTGGGTAATTTTTTGAAAAGCCTGGGTATTTGATATGCCAATTATATTCATATAATTGTGCATCCTTTTACATGAAATCTTGCATTGTTTAAGAGTTAATTCGAATTATATGCTGCTTAAAGAATGTTATTTGCACATTTCAGGTTTCGGAGCATAAATGGAAGAAAAGCAGCTTAATGGATAGGAATGAGCAAGAAATTGGACCCGGAGGGAAAAACCGATCGATCAGCCCAAATATCCGATCGATCGGATGCTGATTTAGCTGAATTGGACAGTGGAGAATTCCGATCGATCGGACCAAAAACCGATCAATCGGCCAGAGTAATCTCGCGAATTTTGAGGCCTTCAATTGTCCGAAATTAACCTAAAGTCAAGGGAGACCAGCTCAAAACGACATAGAAGTGTGAGATAAACGACTCTGGGTCGTGGGGAGTATAAAAGGGATAAGTTGCTAGGTTTTGGGGGAGGTTGGAACTTTGGAGAAATTCTCTCAAGCTTGGACGGCAGCCCTTGGGAGCTCAAGCTGGAATTTCAGGGGTTTCATCTAATTTCTTCTCATTTCTTGTATTAAATGACTGCTAGTATGGATTTCAAGTTGTATTTCGTGATTATGAGGAACTAATCCTCTAACTAGGGGTCCTAATGGAACCCCTCTTTGAATGTTGAATGAACTTGATTGTTAGTCTTTAATCTCTCTTATTGTTGTTGATTTTCTATGGATACACTTATTGCTTTCAAATGCTTGATCACCATTTGAATGATTTTTAGCTTGGGTTGAGACCGGAAGGATAGGCCTAAGGTTGCAAGAATCCATAGAAAACATAAGTTGAATGAACCATAGAAATATAGGTTTATGACTTATGCAATTGTTAAGTGATTTCCATTGATCTTAATGGGTTTACAATGTACTAATCCGAGTGTTAGGAATAACCCGGATTTATGTTGAAAACACATTCGATGTATCTAGGAATAGAACATTGAATAGAGTGGGAAATTGATTGTCAACAACTAATTTGAGAATTGAGAGTTAATGAATCAATGGAGTTCAATTGGATGAGAGGTGGTGAAATTAAGAACCCTAGTGTTTAACTTTCTTGGAAATTAAATCGTCGTTTGTTGTTAGTTAATTGTTCAATTTGTTATTTACTTAGTGATTTTGCAGTTGCTTGATAGCATTGAATGACCACAATCACAATTCGCATTGCCAATTAGTGTAATAATTGTTTGAATTGACTTTGACTTTGAATTTGCCAAAATATCCTCGTGGGAACGATACTCTACTCATTCTTTATTACTTGTGCGACTTGTCCGCTTGCGAATAATTTCACAACAATTTTTTGGCGCCGTTGCCGGGGATTGAGGCAAATTTTTATTTTTGTGTCAATTTAGGTAATTTTTGTGCTAATTCGGCTTTTAATTTTCTGCAGAAATTATTTGCTCTTGTATGAGCTTGCGAACACGTTCTTCTAATCCAGAATTAATTGCTATTGATTTGGAGATTGAAAGGACTCTTCACAATCTTAGACGAGAGCTTATTAATAATCAAATGGAAGGCTTTGGGGACAATCAAGGAAGGGGAAATCTTGGTGATCTTGGTGGAGCTGTAAATGTGAATGGTGGCAATGGTAATGGTGGAGGTGTTAATGTAAGATATGGTGATGATGAGGTCGAAGGTCCTCCTAGGCAATTTGATCCTCGTTCTCTCGAGGATTGTGCTAGGCGTACTTGGGACACAAATCCTTCAAGCATCCGCTATCCCCCTATCAATGCTACTAATTTTGAGATCAAGCCGGCTATCATCAACATTATCTCTAATTCAGTGGTATTCTATGGTCTTCCTAATGAAGAGCCCAATATTCATCTTCGCTCTTTCTTGCATGTGTGCACTACCTTTGGGATTAACGGGGCTTCGAAGGATGCTATCTTGTTGAGGTTATTCCCATTTTCTTTGAGGGACAAGGCTAAGGGATGGTTGATGTCATTGCCTCCCAACTCTATCACCACTTGGGATGAGATGGCGGAGCAATTCTTGACGAAATTCTTTCCTCCAAGCAAGGCGGTGCTAATTAGGGCGGATATCATGTCTTTTGCCCAAAAGGATTTTGAATCATTTTGTGAGGCTTGGGAACGCTTTAAAGGAATTATTCGAAGTTGCCCAAATCATGGCCTCCTGGAATGGGTAGTGTACCAAGCTTTCTATAATGGGTTGAGCATGCATACTAAGGAGACTATTGATGCGGCTGCGGGAGGTTCTTTTATGACCAAAAATCAAGAGCAGGCTAGGGAATTACTTGATAAAGTGGCCAAGACCACTAACTCTTGGTCCTCGGTGAGGGGGAATCCAAAGCAAGGAGGAAGCTTTAGAGATGATGAGGTTCTGTCTACCTTGAATATCATAGCGAGGAAGATTGATGCATTGACACTAAATCAAGCTCAAGAAGTACATGCTACGCAAAACACACCTTCTTATATGTCTTGTGCTTATTGTTGTGGACGCCATCCTACGGGGGAGTGTTTTATTGCTTCTTCATCTAATCCTAGTGAGCAAGTGAATGCCATTGGTGGAGGCAACTTCAATCAACCCCATAATGATCCTTATTCCAACTTCTACAATCCGGGATTTAGGAATCACCCCAACTTCTCTTGGAGCAATACTCAAAATGTGCAAAATCCTCAACATCTAGTGCAGCCCCAAGAGAAGAAGAGAGATATTGATGAGATGTTCTCAAAGCTAGCCGGAGGCCTAGATACACTTACAACTCATACCTCCCAATTTATGACAAGGACGGAGCAATACATGAGTAAAACCGATGCTACTCTACAAGCTCAAGCAACTTTGATGCAAAGCTATGGAACTTCCATCCGGAATCTTGAGATACAATTGGGGCAAATAGCTAACAATTTGTCATTTAGAGAAAGAGGTACCTTGCCAAGCCAACCGGAATTGACTCCAAAAGGGAAGGACAAAGAGCAATGCATGGCAATCACTCTTCGGACTGGTAAGGTGGTTAAAAATGCTTCTGATCTAGATGACGAAAAGGCAAAAATTTTGCAGGAGGAGGAGAAGTGCAGGAAAACAGGGGAGAACGAAGCTGAAAAATGTCCAGAGACAATTTTCGATCGATCGGAGCCCCACCCGATCGATCTGCCTGTTCCAGCTCCTGTGAAAATGAAAGATGTGCAGCCACGATATGCAATTGAGCCCGATTGGCCCGATAGTTCTCTCCCCGCACCTCCAGTCAAGGCTTATGTGCCTCCAATTCCATTTCCTCAAAGGTTAAAGAGCAACAAGAAGCATGATGATCAATTCTCTAAATTTTTGGAGGTATTCAAGAAGCTTCAAGTGAACATCCCCTTTGCCGAAGCTTTAGAGCAAATTCCTTGCTATGCCAAGTTTATAAAAGAGATCTTATCCAAGAAGTGGAGATTGAAGGAGCATGAAAAGATACAATTAACCGAAGAGTGTAGTGCCATTGTGCAAAGGAAGCTCCCAATTAAGCAAGATGATCCAGGAAGTTTCACAATCCCGTGCACTATAGGTAACACCTTGATTGAAAGATCTTTATGTGATCTTGGAGCTAGCATCAATTTGATGCCATTATCGGTTGCGAAGCAAATTGGAGTGAAAGAGATTAGTCCAACCACGGTGTCTTTACAAATGGCGGATAGATCTATAAAGTACCCTCTTGGCATAGTGGAGGATGTGTTAGTAAAGGTGGGTGAGCTCATGTTCCCGGTTGATTTTCTTATTGTGGATATGGAGGCCAACCCTACTACTCCCATAATCTTGGGAAGGCCATTCTTGAGCACCGGGAGAGCTTTAATAGATGTTGAAAAAGGGAAGCTTACTTTGAGAGGTGCGGGAGGTGATCAAATCACTTTTAAAGTATTTGGCAATAGAAGGCAAGAGGAGGTTTCTCAACAATGCCTCCAAGTGGAGCATATTGACATGGTCATCCCTGACACTCTTGAGAAAGAAGCTCCATATATTCCGGTGGAAGTTCTTCTAGGCAAAAATTCCAAGGTTGAGCATGAAGTTCTCAAGGCAGCCTCCCAAGCTGAAATTGAAGTTCAAAAGTCTCAAGTTGAAGATCCCAAGGAGAAGAAAAAGAAGAGGAAGAAAAAGAAGAAGAGGAAGACCAAGAAAATGAAGAAAAATGCCTATCCTAAGGAAATGGTGGTGATGAAAGCTTATGCTCCTTGCATGGCACCTAAGCAATCAAATGTCAATCCTAAGAAGCCATCAAGGGGAGTCTACACCACAACCCTCAAGGATCCCGGTTGAATTCACAAAGGGGAGTCGGGCTGAAGACTTTAAACCAAGCACTTTCGGGAGGCAACCCAGGTTTTATTGTTCTATCTCTATCTTTTTATTTCTATTTTCACCTATTCCATGCATTGAGGACATTGCATATTTTAAGTGTGGGGGTGGGAATTTAGGTTTCTAGTTTTTGTTAAATAATAAAATTTTTGAATAAAATTTTTGACTTCAAATGCCTTATGTCATGTCACTCTTGAGTGTATTTGGATGAATTTTGTGATCCTTGAAGCATTGATGGATCTTGCTATGGACATTCTTTCCAATTGAGTTTTCCTATCTTGAAAATTGTTTTGTCCATTGTGCCTTTGTGAATATGGAACACTTGATTGTGGGGTATGAAATATGACTTGATTTTGGCATTTGTGGTTGCTTGAGATCAATTTGATTCTAAATAGCACTACTTGAGCAATGAAAAATGAAAAAAAAAAAAAATTTTTGTTTATGAACAAATGGTTTCTTTCATAAGTTTTCTGCTGAGTAACCGGGCCTCTTGCCTAGCAAGCAATGAGTTTTGCGTAAAAAGGTAGGAAATGAATGTTAGAGTACCTTGGTGACTAGTTCAACCTCGTAGCCTTTTTGACTCGGGTAATTAGATCCGTTGGGGTGTCTTAACACCTAGTGCCCTAAGCCAACTGGATTGGGAGTCATTGGTCGAAAGCTCGTTACATGGGTCAAGTAGAAAGCTTAAGGAGGTTGAGCATTGCACAAGTCACCTTTGAGAAGAAAAAGAAAGAAAAAAAAAAGTGAATAAGAATGAAGTTTGAATAAATGCTCATTGTATTTGCTTTTTGATTCTTATTGTTCTTGGAAGACTTCATGGCCATTGCTTATGTCACTTTGAAGCCAAATATCATGTGAAATCCATTATGTGCATCATTTCTTGAATTTATAAGCAAAGTAGATGAGATAAGATTCTTGAAGGAATGCTTTTATTGGTTTGAATGCCCTAATGTTTGGTTTGTTAGTGTGGATAGGGTTGCAATTGTGAGTTCATTTTATACTCTTGTTGATGGCATGAATTTTGGCATTGAAGTTGTTTAATGTTTGTGGGTATCATTCTGGTAAACCCTCAGGAGACACAACTCCTCCTACTAGGGGCACCTAGGGGTTTAAAGGCTTGTGGCACATGCTAAGTGTCATCGTGAGCCCTACGAAAGTGGCATAGATTAGTTGCTTATTTAGAATAGGTCTTAGTTGTTTTATTTTTCATTTAAGCTTAACAGAAAATACTCTTTCCCTCCTTTATTCATTCTCAACTTACTCGAGGACGAGCAAAGATTAAGTGTGGGGGTATTTGATATGCCAATTATATTCATATAATTGTGCATCCTTTTACATGAAATCTTGCATTGTTTAAGAGTTAATTCGAATTATATGCTGCTTAAAGAATGTTATTTGCACATTTCAGGTTCCGGAGCATAAATGGAAGAAAAGCAGCTTAATGGATAGGAATGAGCAAGAAATTGGACCCGGAGGGAAAAACCGATCGATCGGCCCAAATATCCGATCGATCGGACGCTGATTTAGCTGAATTGGACAGTGGAGAATTCCGATCGATCGGACCAAAAACCGATCGATCGGCCAGAGTAATCTCGCGACTTTTGAGGCCTTCAATTGTCCGAAATTAACCTAAAGTCAGGGGAGACCAGCTCAAAACGACATAGAAGTGTGAGATAAATGACTCTGGGTCGTGGGGAGTATAAAAGGGATAAGTTGCTAGGTTTTGGGGGAGGTTGGAACTTTGGAGAAATTCTCTCAAGCTTGGACGGCAGCCCTTGGGTGCTCAAGCTGGAATTTCAGGGGTTTCATCTAATTTCTTCTCATTTCTTGTATTAAATGACTGCTAGTATGGATTTCAAGTTGTATTTTGTGATTATGAGGAACTAATCCTCTAACTAGGGGTCCTAATGGAACCCCTCTTTAAATGTTGAATGAACTTGATTGTTAGTCTTTAATCTCTCTTATTGTTGTTGATTTTCTATGGATACACTTATTGCTTTCAAATGCTTGATCACCATTTGAATGATTTTTAGCTTGGGTTGAGACCGGAAGGATAGGCCTAAGGTTGCAAGAATCCATAGAAAACATAAGTTGAATGAACCATAGAAATATAGGTTTATGACTTATGCAATTGTTAAGTGATTTCCATTGATCTTAATGGGTTTACAATGTACTAATCCGAGTGTTAGGAATAACCCGGATTTATGTTGAAAACACATTCGATGTATCTAGGAATAGAACATTGAATAGAGTGAGAAATTGATTGTCAACAACTAATTTGAGAATTGAGAGTTAATGAATCAATGGAGTTCAATTGGATGAGAGGTGGTGAAATTAAGAACCCTAGTGTTTAACTTTCTTAGAAATTAAATCGTCGTTTGTTGTTAGTTAATTGTTCAATTTGTTATTTACTTAGTGATTTTGCAGTTGCTTGATAGCATTGAATGACCATAATCACAATTCACATTGCCAATTAGTGTAATAATTGTTTGAATTGACTTTGACTTTGAATTTGTCAAAATATCCTCGTGGGAACGATACTCTACTCATTCTTTATTACTTGTGCGACTTGTCCGCTTGCGAATAATTTCACAACAGTATTCAAATCCAAGGGCCACAAATAGATCTCAAAAAAAATTCGCCCTCAGACGAAGGCATGTGGTAGGAGTTCCGATTAGTCTTTTAGAATGTTTTCCTAATTCTAGTAGGATTGCTAGTTTGATGTGCCTGCCTATATAAAGATATTAGTAGTGTTGTTAGAGACAACTTCGCCATTCAATACACTTTAGTTGACCATCTAAAGAGTTTTCTTTGTAGCCCGCGACGATTAGTGCCAATGGAAAGAAAGTTGGTGCCCCTCCATTGCTATTTGCTGCTTCTTCCTTGTAGCCCTAATGAGCCTACTGTTTCTTGTTGCTTCAACGCCGATTAGCAACGCATGCAACGGTTCCATAGCAGAGTGTGATGAAGAGTCTGAAGTGGATGCTGATGGAGTCGGAGATTTCTCGAAGCTTTCTTCAAGGAAAGAATTACATATCACCAGGTGCTCTAAAGAAAAAACCAACCATTCTGCAAAGGTGGTTTTTCTCGACTCCTGGCTTAGAAATATTTTCTTCATTTCTTTGTACCCTTTTAAGCTTCCCAATAAAAAATTATATCAAGCTCTGGGTGTTTAGACTTTAGATGATGGAAAGCAATTGATTTCAATAGTTCTGATGCCATTTCTTATCTGCTTGAGACCCCAAAAAGTGACTCAAAAAGACCCCATTTAATGTGGAGTGTTGTGTACTTTTAATCCGTAGTTATTTTAATGCCACATAGATTTAGCAGACTTTTGGAGGTCATATTTTAAGGGTTTCTTGCATTGTCCTTTCTTATCATGTCTGAATTACTTCAATCATGTACTTCATCAAACAAAACCAAGTTAAGCTAGAAAATACGTGGATTAAGATGTAAACAAGGATATGAAAGAACAAACAAATTAATAATGAAAGCTAGCAAGGGAAAAAAAAATCTAGAAGAGTACCAAATTTGCCACCTTCAGTTGATGATTGAAATAAATTTAAAGTAAATGTATAACTGTACATTCAAGACTATTCGGTTACCTATTTGCATTCATAATCCAATATACACATACGTATGCATTTATTTATAAGGAATCGATGAAAAAGAATTAGGAATGCAATCAACCAAACAAGTAAATTTTTCATTGAATTCACATGTACACTGGGATACACAGCATTTGTGTTCCTGAAGTGTAACAACTGATATTTGCAATTATGTAGGTATACTTCACTAAATAGTCCATTCCCCTTTTGAGTAGGACAGATCTGCTAATTCTTTCATTCCAGGTTCAAGCTAGTAAGAGGATACTTAAACTAAGAATGTATCGTATATACAACAATGTTTGTTGTTCTTGTAAGTGTCATAATACTCATATACACTTCAATGATTTGATAAACGAAAAATGGTTAGATATTCTCCGATACTGCAAATGCCTTGAAAAACAGTTCTATTTCTTCTAACAACCTCTTATCCTTCACTTCTCTTCCCCTGGAATCTGTATCTAGCAAAAACTCAGAAGACATCAAGTGAATGAGATACTCATAAACTTCCCCTAAGTCTTCTGGCGTCACCATGGTCTTCTTTGGATAGGCGTTTGTGTGTACACATTGAGCATTGTGCATGTGCAAACGTTTTCTGCATGCCTGCATAATCCAGGAAAATGTTATTGGGAATCTGATAACTACAGCAGGTTATCTATCTTTCGAGTTTCGATTGAGAAGTTATAATTAGTTGTAAGATCTAAAGATGATATGATTGAAAACATTTTCTATCTAAGAAGCTTCCACAGAGAATTCGGAAATTCATCACTTCATGACCTAAGGGACAAGGAGTTGAACAATAAAAATAGCAATTGTATGGCATGTACAAAACAGAATGCTTCACAGACTATAAAGGCAACATGATGTAAGACGGGTATCATCACCTGGAGAGTCTGTTTTACAGTTCCAATCTGCTTGGTGTTTAAAAAATCATTGTTTGACAGCTCTCGGAATAAGAAAATCAACTCAGAGCTCACGTTGCTAGCTGAAAGATTGTCAATTATATTGGATATGCAGCAATCATTAAACACCAACCCCATCCACCTTGGAACGTTCTGAAGCTTTAGTAATGCAACAGTTATGTAAACAGCGGATTTGTGATGATTCGTGAAAGACTTAGAGGCTAAGCATGGAACTGCCAAAGACATTGCCATCTCTTCTACTATCAACCTGCACCATCTATTCTTTGCAATGAATCTCGTTTCCTGCATTCCCAGTTTTTCCCACCATATTATCATTGAGAGGCAGAAGGCACAGTTCCTAGCCACTCTGATGTCACTGTGGAAAACTAGGCCTTCTAGTATAGCCCTAGTAGAAATTTGATAATCCATTGAACATTCTAACTCTTCTTGTTTCCTATTTACTTGTTCAGTTAGTCTGGTAAATATTTCTAACACGCAGTATGAGGCAACAAGCTTCACTGTAGGAGGCCCAAAATGCATAAGCCTGCATAAATCAGTGCATTGGATGGTAATAGTGGAAAGTTGCTGCATCAAATTTGATTGGTCTACAAAATGGTGCCAGTCGACAAACTCTGGTAGAACTGCATGCAAACTAAAGCAAGCGAAAGTGTCAGCTTGCAAAAAGAGCACAAAGATAATATTTGTATTCAAAAGAGTTGGTTACCTTCTTAAAGAGAAGTAGAATAGTAAAAGCATATATATCAGAGCTTCACCCATGCCTGTCTTCTCGTCACAATTGAACAATGCAGGTCCCTTTGAGCAGGCTGTATGAATCATGCTGTTGATTGAAGAGATCAAGCTAGTATTGAAAATAATGGCTTTTGCAGCCCCTAGAAGGACTTTGTTGGTTGAGTGGTGTAAAACAAGGGAAAGGATGCCAATTACTTCCAGACCTTCACAAGTCCAGCCTTCCACGTCTAGTGTTGTAATCAGGAAATCCATCAACTACAAAAGTTGAGAGACCCCATCAGTTTGCTGAAATTATTGTAGATAGCATTAGAACAGTGGAAGTAGGTACCTTTATAGTCACAGTAACCCAAGCTTCATCACGAGAAAGTGTTTCAGAGTGCACCAAACTTAGAATGCTTAGTACTAAAAGTGATACGGGTTTGAAAATCTCCGATGAAGAATGGATTGAATTGTAAAGAACAACCTGAACTCCATTGCCTATGCCATGCAAACAAAAGTATTCTGAAGCAGGTGGAAAAATGTCAATGATTGTTGCCATGAGATTTACTACTGCTATAATGTCGTTCCCTTGGCCCTCTTCTTTCGCAAGTTGCAGCAACAAGCATACCAAAAGCGGTGCTACATAGTTATCCCCTGCTATCACCAACTCTGCAATATTGTTAACATTAAAAGTCTGGCTATGTTTCTTTTGGACAATGATGTCAGCCCTATTTCCGCTATTGAGTCTGCAGAGTGTCAAGAGTTGAGAAGACAGTTGGTTGCTGATTTTTTCTTGCTGAAACAACCATTTTAGTGATACCAAGTGAATTATGCAGGAAGACAAATCCCGTTCTTTTTCAGTCAACAGATGGAAATGATCCTCTCAGCTTCTGGACTAAACGGAATTCGGTAATTCATCATCCCAACACCTCGATAGAGACCATAAAGATTTACCAGTTGCATCATCATCAATGAATCAATTTCATGTAGAAAGTCACTACCATTTGCAAGAATAAACTGTTCCAAGGAAGATAAAACCAGCTTCTCATCTGCAAGCCTGAGAAACAAACATCAGTACCAAGAGGAATATATATTAAAAATGTAAAATGTAACCTAAAAAAAAGAAGGAAAAGAAATAATATCTATAAGATGAATCAGAACTCAAATACCTATCATCATACAAAGAACTTGCATGTAAAATCAGCAAAACTGTTGATTGACAAGAGGAGAATCCCATATCAAGGGACCTTTTCTGCCCTAGCAGAAATAGCAAATCAACAGGATCAGATGGAAGATACAGAGCAGCATCTCTGATGGATTTACCAATGTTTTGACCCAGAAGAACATCAACAAGTGAACTGAGCATTAGATATGTCCTTAATTTCATGTTTTCTGTTGGGAATAACCCTAAGCATCCAAATGACAAGCTGAACCAAGAAGCTGAAACTAGGGTATTTGCCCACTTTGTGGCCTGTGAATCTGAACTCTGCTGCAGTATAAAATGAAAAGTTTCCATTATACCTAGGACACTTTCCTCGTCCATTTTATTGACAACTGTCACGAACCAAGTTAATAACTGTGAAGAACATATATCCATTATACAATCACAAAGTTCCATATTACTGGGGTTATTGGAGGAGATCTCTCCCAAACTGTATGCATATGCCTCTTTAAGTAAGTACAAGGAATGCAAAAATTGATTAGGATCTTTTCTGAAGGTACTTAGACAAGATAAAAGGGCATGCTTTGATGCTTCTTCAACTGATAGTGCCATTTTTAAAATCCCATGAGAAGATGAGGTTTTTAAAAGAGCTGTAAAAGTTGTGCAGGCCAATATGAATGTTTCTGGAAGCATGCCTATTTCTCCCTCAGTGTGCCTCTCAAACATTCTTGTCAAAACCAGAACTAGTTCCTCCATATAAGAAGGTGATACGACTCCAGGGAAATCAGAAACACAGTTACATATGAGCTTTAGTGTTTGACTTTGAGCAGGATGGAAAGGGATTTCCGTTACATAACGCAAAACTGGAATCAAAGAAGTAAATCCGACAACCAACCTTTGTTGGAAGGCTTGCTCAGCAGCTGAAAATAGATTAAGAACCTGGAGGCAAGAGTTGACCATCGGATCCTTACATTCTGTCCATCCAGGTAAAAGTTAATCAGGAAAAAATAACTAGAAATGCTGCATAAAACCTTACTAGTAGATCAAGAGAAAAAAGAAAATCAATGTTTCATAATTTTCTGGCAACCTTTCAGTCATCTCAAGTTCTGAGACTAGGTTATGAAAGCTTCTAAACAGCAACATATATAACTACAGAAGCTATGGAAATTTTGGATTGATGTTTTGCAAAAAATGTCCCAGAAAATGAATTGATAGTGTGAAAATAAAAGGCATCCAGTGCCTGCTTGCAATGCTTCTATATTTTGGCTTCGAGACCATATTTTCAAGAATGGAAACACAAATCATTTTCCTGTTGCACAGCGGCAAAACTTGATTGACTAACAGGTTTAACTTTTCATTGGGTTTAGAATTTAAGGAGCACAAATTGTTCTCAATTCCGCATTTCCAAGGTCTTCGTATGCTAGGTTGTGAAAGAACTTGGTTAAGTGTAAGACAAACAAATAAGCTTCTTTAGAACAGAAAAGTTATAACAAATTTGAGTAATGATTCTTTCATTGCAGTGCCTTATGGGATCTGGACTAAGTTCACTCACCTGCCAATCTCAGAATTTCAAATACATAGTCCACAATGTTTTCTTTCACCAAAACTTGGATTGGTTTGGCTGGATCCTCCTCACAGGACAAACAATGAAAAATTAGATCAAGGGTGCTGATCTGGACTTGGTTGTCAGATGAAAGCAGTGGGCCTTTAATAGCCTCAGCAAATAACACATACAGAGAAGCCCCATCTATTTCATCCGTTGTCTGCATAAAATTGTCTGCTTCATCAGAACTCAGGGTAATGTTCTCACTTTTAGATATATTTCCAAAAATCCTTCTTTGAGCCAATATTGTCAACAATGCTGGAGTAAATAAGTAAAAAATGTGTAAGCTAATGGAAGCGATCAAGTATTTATAAAGTCAATCTGCAAGATGAGTGTCTCTATGCGTAACTATCACTAGTCTAACCGTCTAACCATGCCATATCCAACAGTATCACACCCCATCGCTGTAATGAACAGCTATTAGGGAGCCTCTAAAACTCATAAGACATTTTGATAGCATTAAATTTTTCATGATCTAGTCTCAGAGATGCTAAAAATAAAACTGCAACATATAAAAAAAAAAAGTAAGTGTTAAGAAATTGACAAACCAATGCAGTTCAAACGAACAGAATCATTTTCTGTCTTAGCTAGGGCATCTAGTGACTGATGAAGGAGCTTAGAACCAAAGGCACTGAGAACATCCTCTTCATCAATATCCTCAAAAGCACATTGGAGGATGGAGATTTTGTACAGAATGTAAAGGATCTCACTCCGGATCTCTTCACTATTCAAAGAAGTGACACAGGAAGCAGAGGAGTTAAAATCAATAAAAAAGGAAACATGAAAATTTAAGCTTCCCTATGTCGCATCATATGGTACCTTGGTAATTGAAGACCTGCAACCAGATTAGATATGAGGGTATATTTGTCCCTGATGATGTCATAAGAATTGTTCGAGTGACAGTTCAATAGAATCCCAAAACAGTGAAGCTGCAAGATCATAAATGAATATTAGCGAGGCCAAAAGTTTATTAAAACATATGGAAAGCAAACTCAAATTGAAAGTACTTCCAGGTTTTATATGACATAGTATTGTGCTTCATTTATAATTCTGGTTGACTATTAGAGGTCCCTATAATCTTCCTAATGTAAATTAGTTCTCAATGTGGATGAGGAGATAGAACCAATGAGGGCAGGTGTGCCAAGAAAACATACAAGGCTAGATGTTTAAAGCTGAGTAGACATCAGGGATCCTAGAATACAGGCTCCTTTACACATTCTTCCAATTATGAGACATCAAAGAAATCCAAGATACCAGTAAATTGTGACAATCAAATCGAAACTATTATCCATTATCCTTCAGCTATTTTTTTGCAGATCAACTTCATAAAGCGAGCATAGAAACCAATAAATTACTACAAGGCAACACTCCTGCACTTGCAATCAGTTCTTTTGCAGAAAAACATAGAGTCTTACAAAAAATAAAACGAAATTGTACTGCCTGCGAGGCAAAATTAAAGATTCAGAAATCACCGCGAGAATACAGAATCACGATGACGTACCATAAAAACCTGGCGCCTGCTCCACGCGAGCGAGCCAGATGAGATAATGTCAGCGACTCTTGCTACGAACCCACAGTGGACAGAATCATCGGCGCATAGAGCGATGATAACATCGATAACCTGGCGTGCGATTGCTTCATCCTCCAAGGATGAGAGGGCGCGAACGAGAGGGGAGACGAGGAAGTGAGGGTGGAAGGAGAGAAGGGAGTGGAGGAATTGAGGCTGCGAGAGGGCCTGGGATAGCTGGGAGAGAGCGTAGGAGACATGGATGGTGAGAGAGAGAGGATCAGTGATGAGGTTGGAGAAGCAGAAGAGGCAGATGGAGCCGCCTTGGTCTGTTTGCAGAGAGACGGTGGAGGTGTGACCATGAGAGCACGGACATGGCGTTGACGATTCTGCTTCTCCTAGTTCCAGATCATGCTGATCTTGTGAGCCGGGAAAAAACATCGACACAATGGAGAACGTGACGTTGGGCGCGGCAGAGTGAAAGGTTAACCAATTCTCTCTCATTTCAAATATTTTTGAGCTCATATGAAATAAAATAATAATTCAAAATTATTAAAAAATATATATACCATTTGAAAGAAAACACTTCTCAGAGACCTTTTAGGGATTTTATCACTTTTTTGCTAACTGCCAAACGAAAATGTTGAAGCATATTATTATAAATTAATAGAATATAAGAAAATTTTGAACCAAAACAAATAAAAATTTCAAAATCGACTCTCTACATTGACATCTGTAACTATAATTTTTCAAGAATATTTTGGAAAATTAGAATCAAACAAACTCTTTTTTTTTTTTAAATAGATGAGAATTATTCAAACCTTAGTCACTAGAGTGATATACGTCATCTTGAGTCTGAGTATTTATATGAAGTCAAAGACATTGCAAATTATTAAGAAAGATTAGTGCAATCCAAACACCCTAACATTTACATGGAAGAAATATTTTCTAACCACCATATATATTATCCAATTCCTTTTCTTTGTTAAAATGCTTAATCATTTTTCTTTTGTTGATAAATTTGTAATTTGATACTATATGTATAATGATCCGACATTCTAACTAGTTAGATATCCTCTTAAGATCTTCCTCAACAAACAATTCAATTCACATAAAAAGGATGTAGGATTTAATTAGCCCTCTTCAATCCGTATCATCTGTAAACCAATAAACTGTAAGAATCAAGAGAAAATCCTTCCACAAACCGTACGATAGTGCTAAATATCCCTAAAATATACTTCCATAATGATTCATAACTGATGTGGCAAGGTGACTCAGCTTGATGAAATGCAAAGAAAATAGTATTATTTTTTGTACCAAAATGCCTCTATGTATTCAAAACAATTATTCAACTATTATCTCACATAATGCTGACATCATTAGATGACATCATAGTTTTTTACCTTTTCTTTTCTTAAATGAAATTTCAAAACGTTTTATCTCTCAAAATGCATATTAAATTTTGGAAAAAATTACATACTCGGATTCAACATGTAAAACTCTTTCCAACGAGACTCATGGTTAATATGTTTTATCTTACCATTCTTAATTACATTATTTTTGAGAATAGTGTAACAAGAATCTAGAACACTGAAACAATGTAATAACATCTGTAATTGCATACAAAACATTGGAATTACGGTTTGAAGCAATTGATTTACATGTTGTTTTAGTAACACATATTTATTACATTATTTTTGAGTATCACAGACTTTTACTATATTGTTTTATGATAAAACATACCTTTATTATGTTGTTTTTGAATATCAGATACTCTTATTACATTATTTTATATGATCTCACTTTTATTACACTATTTTTGTATATCACATACTCTTATTACATTATTTTATGATAATACAGACCTTTATTACATTGTTTTTTAGTAACACATACTTTTATTACATTATTGTTGAGTATCACATACTCTTGTTACATTGTTTTTGAGTAACACATACCTTTATTACATCGTAAAATAAGAAATAACATGAGCAAAACTCGACCAACCCAAAAATTCAATTAAACCTCCACAAAATAATAAAAAAAAAGATGTGAAATCATATCTAAACAGAGGCGAGAATCATATCTTTAAAAACCTCCAATAAAGAAATTCAAAAATTAGATGCCAAAAATCAAATCCAAAAAAAAGCTGCATCTTTTCACACATATTATTACATTGGAAGATAACTGAGTTTATAGGCATTAGGCAGAAACCAAAAAATCATGTTTTATTGTAACAATGACAAGTGCATGTATTTGACCTGGATTTGATTGAACAAATCATCTTCTACCAACTTTGATTGACCTTGGATGTTCTTTAGAACTTCTCAATCAACTTCTATCAACTTGGACCTAGATTTGATTGAACAAATAGTTAAGGCATGACGTATTTGACCTAGATCTGATTGAACTTCTCTAAAGAATATTTAGAAGGGAAGATCAAGGGGATTAGTCTTTAGTTCCTTCGAGAAATAGAAAGAGTTATTCGGTAAGAAGCGATCATCGATTTGAGGGATGAAATCATTCCTGAAGAGAGAATGAGGTAGATGCTTGTAATATTCCAAAATTTTGTGACCAATGACTATGTGCCATGTGTAAATAAGAGGTGCCGTATGTACAATATTGTGACTTAATATCATTAATAATTAAAATTTTATAGTAGGAGATATATATGTATAAGAAATAGAGTTTGGTTAGATTAAGTGGCCCAAGCTACTTATATCTATGGTATGGGTTTGGGGTCCATTGCATGAATTACTTGAGAAAATTTAACCAAAAAAAAATAGTGAGGGTCAATTACGGGCTTAAGTCCTTATGGGCTCTTGTGGTCTTGGTTGAGAAGTGTTGGGATGAGGAAATATCATCGGATGCTAGGCTTAGTGTCACAAACTAAAGAGGTCCATTCAAGACTATAATGGAAAGATTATGAGCTTATTTAAGAGGGATAGTAGTGGTGGTTGATGGTGGGAACGTTTGGGGCATTCAAGGGTTGATAGATTTATTGATAGACTCTTGAGTTGCATTTATCATTGCGGTATACCTTGAGCTCGAGCTTAAACCGTGAAGTGTTGAAAGTATGTCTTCCATCATTCTAGGAGGGAGCCTAGAACCACTACCACTTCCAACAGGATTTGCAATATAAAGACCATTACCAGTTGGAACCCTACTGCCTCCTACAACAATAGTTCCACCTTCTATGCCAATGCTACCTACAAATCTTTCCATGAATGTAGCATTACCTCTACCTTTGCCTCTTCCAATACCCCTTCTTCCAACAGTTCTACCTCTTCCAACAATTGTGCCTCTGCCCCTTCCAGTAATACCTTTACTAGTCAGCTCTCTTGCAACATTTGCAACACTACTACTTCCACCTTCATCAGGATTGACAACCTATTTTTTCAAAATCATGATGAGAAATTGGACTAGAGTAACTTGACAATATTAATAAAAAAATTTACCTGAACATTTGATTGATTCTCACAACCTCTCTTATTGTATCCTTGATGTCCACATTGACTGCATCTGGTATTTCCATTCCTTCTTCTTAGTATGCTCTTGCTCTTGGGCTCATCATGCTCCCTTCTCCTATTTTTGGTTGGTATTCCAACTACAACATTGATTGGAGTAGGGAGGATGATATCACCACTAGCATTAATCCACAAATTCTCTCCATTTGTAGGCTCTACATTAAACTTGTACACCGTCATATAGGTTGATCTAGTATATGCTTAGTGGACAAAGTAAGAGGGGTCCTTGTGCAGCCAAACTATTGCTGCCATAACATGTGTGCATGGTATACCTGACAGGACCCAAGCCCTGCATGTACATGCTGCCATGTCCACATTGACAATATTGTATTGTTTTGGTTTCTTGCTAACCTATTAAATGAGTGAGAAAACATTATCAGTCATATTAAACTTAATAAAATAGCATATCATAATAAACTTGTATACAAATGTAATACCTAGAAAATAGCCTGCCTATCATCTCCAGTCCATATAGTTGTCCACCTTCCGCTCTTTTCGAACTCCTTATTCAACATACTGTGCACTTCTGGCACAAGATGACCTTGTTTTCCTGTCATTTTTTTCCCTAAGCTTCACATGCCTATGCATAGCATCAACTCTTAATTCCTCAAGCATTGTAATGATTGGTTTGTTCCTATGGGGAAATATCATTGAATTGAAGCTCTCAGGTATGTTATTCACTATTGAATCATTTTTACTGAAGGTTGAAAATATTGCCCGAGTCCACAAACAAGGTCTAACATCGTTCAAGCATCTCCAGGCAGCTTCACTAAGGTCTTTCACTCTCTGCATTTGAATATTGAACCCCTGTTCTGTAGTTGCCTTTGCACATTCATAAACTTGTAATACCTCATACTTTTTGTAAAACAAATAAAGATTGTGGAGTAAATAAATACACTTCATATATATGGTTCTAGAAGATTGACAGCTCCCAGACGAAAGAACATTATCCTGAAGTAGTTTATCCGACAGTTACCATAGAAGCAGTTACAATGAGAGGTTACCAGGGTGGTTAAATTGTCTTATAACCGCATCAATTGATAAACTCCAAGCCTATAAATACATATCATTCCATATTTGTAAAGCATATCGACACTCAACTCTAATAAAAGATCAGACTCCGTGGACATAGGCAAGTTGTCAAACCACGTAAACTCTTTATTGTCATTTTCTTGAATCTTTCTACCTTATACATATTTTATACCTCGGTGCAAATTTAGCATCGACAAAGATATTGGAGAATTGTATCTTCTCATTGATATGAACGTGTGAATATATACATCAAGACTTCCTGAGATTACTCCTAACTTCCAGCTATCATTATATTATACAGATTGACTAGAATCAACTAATTGATATAAAATATGTACATCCTATAATTATATCTCAACACTCCCCCTCAAGTTGGAGAGTAAATGTCAAGAACTCCCAACTTGGCTAAAATGGCGAGAAATGCATCTTTTCCTAGTGGCATGGTGAAAATATCTGCTAGCTGCTGGAAAGTAGAAATAAACTATGGTGCAATAAGTCTAGCCTGAATCTTCTCTCGAATGAAATGGCAATCCATTTCTATGCGTCAAGTACGCTCATGAAAAACGGGGTTGGCCGCAATATGTAAAGCAGTCTGATTGTCACAGTGAAGTGGTATGGTAGTGGTAGAGAACACTCTTAAATCTCGAAGAAGGTTCTTTAACCAGATAAGTTCACAACAAGTACCTACCATTGAGCGATATTCTGCTTCGATCGAAGATAATGATATTGTGTGTTGTCTTTTGTTGCAGCAAGAAATTAATGATTGTCCCAAGAAAATACAATAACCTGTTATGGACCGTTTAGTGGTAGGACATCTCCCCCAATTAGAATCACAATATGCCCGCAAGGTTAAGACATTATCAACTGAGAAGAACAATCCTTGACCTGGAGCATGCTTCAGATAACGCAAAACTCAAAATGTAGCATCCAAATGAGGTCGTCGTGGTTCATGCATGAAACGACTCAAAACATGTACGGCATAAGCAATTTCAGGTCTTGTAATGGTAAGATAAATTAATCGGCCCACTAACCTTCAATATTGAGAAGGATCTTTAAGAACGTCACCTGAATTAGAGAGCTTAACATCTTGTTCCATGGGAAATGACACTGGTTTTGCACCCAACATCCCTCCATCTTGGATTATGTCCAAGCAGTACTTGCGATGTGAAATACAAATACCTTTCTGAGATCGAGACACTTCAATACCCAAGAAAATTTCAGTGGTCCGAGATCTTTAATTCGGAAATGTTTGTGTAGAAAAACTTTGAGATGTTTGATAGCTTGAATATCATTACTTGTAATAACAATATCGTCTACATATATCAGCAACACTGCAAAGGACTTCCCGTGTGAACTAGTGAACAAGGAATAATCAGCTTTGGACTGAACAAAACCAGCAGTCAATATAGCATTCGTGAACTTGGCAACCCATTGTCGGGATGCCTATTTAAGACCATATAAAGATTTGTGAAGGCGACATACCATATTCTCCCCCTGTCGCAAAAGTCCAGGCGGAAGAGTCATATAAATCTCTTCATGTAAATCACCATGAAGAAAAGCATTGTTCACGTCTGATTGATGAAGAGGTCATTGGCGAGTGGCTGCAATGACAAGAAGGGATTGCACTGTAATAATCTTAGCAGTTGAAGAGAAAGTATTATGATAATCAATGTCGATAGTTTGTGTGCATTCTTTCACCACTAGATGAGCTTTGTAGCTATCTATAGAACCATCATATCACCGTTTGATTTTGTATACCTATTTGCAACCGATTAGACGACGTTCGAAGGGTAGTGATGTAATGGTCCAAGTCTTGTTGGCAGCTACGGCATCAAGTTCAGAGGACATGGCCTGCTGCTAGTGAGGATTAGTCACTGCAGTGGCAAAATTAGGAGGTTCCACATCTTGATGAAGGAAAGATTAAAAAGAAAAATGGGTTGATGAACAACGATTATAGGAAATCAAATTACTGAGAGGATATCGTGTTCCTTTTTGAGAATCTGGCAACGAAAGCGATGTTGGTTCCAAAGTAGGCGAGGTAACCTGTGAGCAAACAAAATCTTGGAGAAGGATAGAAGGGGTTTTGGTACGGGTAGAGTGGCGCTGTGGCGGGATGGGTCTAGTAACAGAAACGGGTTTAGTAATAGAAATGGACTCTGTAGGAGGTATATGAGACTTAATAGGTGATGGGGTAGGTACATTAGACTCAACGGCAAGAGAAACTGAATGGTCAGTAGGAGACGGTGGTAATGGATCAAATGTTTCAGAAGGTATGGGAAGTACGGAATGGTTAAGAGAGTCATCTGTAGGAATGTCATGAAAGGGAAAATTTTCCTCATGGAAAACAACATCACAAGAAGTGAAAATTTGATGTGATGCAAGGTCATCGAATTTATAAGCTTTTTATCCAGAAGGATATCCAATAAAAAGACACCTACAGGCACGAGGATCAAACTTTGTGGTAGGATAAACAATGGTTGCAAAAGCAAGACACCCAAATACACGCAATTGAGAGTATGATGGTGAGCGGGAATAAAGACATTCGAAAGGCATTTTTTTGGAAAGAACTTGGGTGGGAAATCGATTTATTAAATAGGCAGCGATAATAACACATTCCCAGCAAAATTTTAGAGGAAGATTGGCTTGAAATCGCAAAGCACGGGCTGTGTTAAGAATGTGACGGTGTTTACGTTCTACGACACCGTTTTGTTGTGGTGTGTAGACGCAAGAGTGTTGGAAAGATATGCCATGGGTAGAGAAGAACAATTTCATGGATAGAAGTTCTCCCCTATTTTCTATAGGAACTTGTTTTACTCAAAGGTTGAATTGAGTAGAGGCATAAGAAATGAAAGATTGAACAAGTGTTTGTGTTTCAGATTTGTGGTGCATGAGAAAAACCCATGTAAAACAAGTGAAATCATCAACCATAGTCAAAAAATAACGTGCCCCTATAAGGGAGGCCATTCGATAAGGACCCCAAATATCAAGGTGAATTAATTCAAAAGGTTGAGTAGTAGAAATTTAACTTGTTCGAAAAGGAGACCGAGTTTGCTTGGCCAAAGGACAAACATTGCAGACTTTATTCAAATGACAAGAAGAAAGGGAAAGACTTTCAAACAAAAAAGTAAACACGAAGACTATAAATGGCCAAGACATTGATGCCAAATATCGAAAGAAACAACATTGCAAGTGACTAGAGCTGTAGAAGACAAAGGCTTGAAAACTAGAAGGTAAAGATAATACAGTCCTCCTTACTCCTTACCTAGACCAATCGTCGTCCGTGTAACCAGATCTTGCAAGATACACCAAGAAGGAAAAAAAAGTTACTGAACAATTTAAGCTCTGGGTAATTTTGTTGACAGATAAGAGATCTACTTTGAAGGTTGGCACATATAGAACATTTTTTAAGACAATATGAGAAGTTAATGAAAGACTTCCAACAGATGCGATTGGTGCCTTGTCACCACTGGGTAATGTAACTTAAGAAGTATACAGCCCATTGTCAGTCAATGAGTATGGAGATACTTTTAGGTGGTCCATTGCGCCACTGTCAATAATCCATTCATGAGAAGAGAAAAGCAAACCTGATGTAGTGTTGGCGTGATTGGCTTGGAACCTGTCATGATCAGATGGTGCCACATCTTCTTTCATGAGTGTAAGAATATGTTGATATTGACTAGGAGATAGGTTAAGCATGGTTGCCTGCAATTCATGGAGAGAAGGATCGGTGCGCAAGTTATTTGTAGAAGGAAAGGTACATGGTTTTGCATCTTGTGAAGGAGCCTTGCTGCGGTTGTTGTCGGATGGAGGCTTGTAAAGCTGGTGACCTTCAGGAAATCCATTAAGCTTATAGCAAGTTTCCTTAGTATGATGATCACGTTTGCAATAGGTGCAATGTAGGGGCTTGCGCCCTGATTTTACAGGATGGTGGGACTGTTGAATTGCCATGGCAACGACTTCAAGAGGTGCATGGCCAGCACCTAATTCACGCTACTTTTCTTATTGGGTAAGCATTGAATATGCTTGTCGGAGACTAATAAGAATCTGACAGCGTATAGCACTATAAGATTCATTCAAGCCCATGATAAATTGCATGAGAACATTCCTCTCCTCAAGTTCCTGATGCTTTTTGATGGCACCACAACTACAAGGTGGCACATCATTATAAGAAGCAATCTCATCCCAAAGAGCTTTCATTTTTGTGTAGTAAGCAGCCATAGACAGAGTATCTTGGTTGAGTGAAGATATGTTCCATTGTAATTGGAAAATACGAGGAGCGTTGCTCTAGGAAAAATGATCACGGAGATCATGCCATACTTCATGGGCGGTTGTGCAGTAGATAACGCTATCAGCAATCTCCGGCAAAATAAAATTAAGAAGCCATGAAATAATCATATCATTGCAACGTTTCCAAAGATCGTACTCGACAGAGTCACTAACAGAAGGAGCCTTAATAGATCCATCGACAAAACCAAGTTTATTCTTGGCATTGAGGGAAATTTATGTAAAATGACACCAAGTGACATAGTTGTCTCCAATTAAATGCTTGGAGACAAGAACTAGCCCTGGATGATCGGAATGATGGATAAAGAAAGGATTTGAGGTATCGCTGGTAGTCGAGCCTCCAGCATTTTTGGTGACAGATGCATCATCCATGCTCATGATGAATAATCAGTCAAACGAAAGGAAAACAAAGGTAGGAGAACCAAGAAAGCTTTGATACCATGTAAAAACAAATAAATATATTGAAGAATTGTATCTTCTTATTGATATGAACGTGTGAATATATACATCAAAACTTCCTGAGATTACTCCTAACTTCCAGCTATCATTATATTATACAGATTGACTAGAATCAACTAATTGATATAAAATATGTACATCCTATAATTATGTATTCAATTGTAGGGATTGCATAGTTATCTCCACATACCAAATATATCTCAACACTTTTAGAGTCTTTATACGAATGATACGTGTTGAGTACGTATCCATTTGAGCAAGGTATACAAGTGTGAATAGTCAAATAGGTGGTTTAAAAATATTGGAATTTAATATTTTGTGATTCGGGGTAGATTATAGGGGTTCAAGACTCATTTTGGAGTATTAAAATTTCTAAAAAATGAATACGGATCGAATATGAGAGGCATTGGTAGAAAACGAGGTGAAAAGGGATTGCAGTGTCCAATTTCGATCGATCAAAATTCGTTATTATGAAGAAAAAAAATCTGCACATGTGAACCTTGTTAAAAACACCTATTTCGTGATTCTTCTTCAAACCATCCGACCTAAACAACCCCCAAACTCCATTTTCTGTCCTGTGGCATAAAAGGTTGGGTCATCTAAGTGTTTCCTCAATGAATTTAATGACAAATAAGAACTTAGTCAAAGACCTTCCTAATGTGAACATGATGAATGAAGTGTGAAGGGTGCATGCAAGGGAATCTCAGCAGGCTTCCTTTCAGCAAGGACCAGTTAGCCAGAGCTGAAAGGCCTCTGGAATTGATTCATACAGACATATGTGGGCCTAAGTAGACTGTATCAATGAATCAAAATAGGTACTTTGTTATATTCATAGATGATTTTAGTAGATTTACTTGGGTTTATTTCCTGAAAAATAAGTCTGAAACCTTCAATGTGTTTAGGAAATTCAAGTCCCTTGTTGAAAATCAGAAGGAGAGGAAGATCAAGAAGTTAAGAAGTGATAGAGGAATGGAGTTTGTCTGCAAGGAGTTTAATGCCTTTTGTGAAAGATAGGGCATAATTCATCAACATTTCAGTTGCTTATTCTCCAGAGCATAAAAGCTAGAGCAATGATGTGTGATAAAGATATTCCCAATAAATTCTGGGCAGAAGTAGTCCTACCAAGGTTCTCTCAAACAACACTCTTTTTGAGCAATGGTATGGCAAAAAACCCTCTATTTAGCATTTAAAAGTTTTTGGTTGTATTTGTTATTATCATGTTACTAAAGTCAAGAGAGCCAAGCTTGATGAGAAAGTTAAAAAGGGCATTTTCATGAGATATAGTGCAAATTGCAAAGGATACAGAGTGTTCAATATGACATCTGAAACTATTGTTATGTGCAGGGATGTTAAATTTGATGAAGGAGTTGCTTGGAAATGGGATCAGAATAATGATGGAGTGTATTCAGAATCCTCTTGTGATAAAAGCAACATTCTTATCCAGAATGCTAGTAAGGACTCTATTGAGGAAGATTATTTGATATAGGAGGAGGACAGTGTTGGATCATATAGGTCTCCTAATGTGTTTGACCCTAATATGTTCACTGAAGGCTCTAATTATCCTCAAGAGTTACCTCCTGATTCTTTTGATGACCCTCCTCAAAGAACTAGGAGCATTGTTGACAATTATGAAAAATGTAAGTTTGCTTCTGTTTAACCTGTGAATTTTGATGATGCTAAAAAGGAGGATGTGTGGATGAAGGCCATGAATGAAGAAATAAGTATGATTGAGAAAAATGACACTTGAGTGTTGGTTGTCTTGCCAGCTAATAGATCAATCATAGGAGTTAAATGGATTTACAAAATGAAGTTCAAGGTAGATGGTTCAATCCAGAAGAATAAAGCTAGACTGGTGGCTAGAGGTTTCTCTCAGAGGAAAGGAACCGATTATCAAGAGAATTTTGCTCCAGTTGCCGGACTGAAGACTACCAGAACTGTGTTTGCTTTTGTTGCAAGTGGCAAATACATAAGCTGGATGTGAAATCAGTCTTTCTAAACGGTGTGTTGGAAGAAGAAGTGTATATTGAGAAGCCTCTAGGCTTTGTGGATGAAAAGGAAAGGCAAAAGGTTTTCAAGTTAAAGAAAGCCTTATATGGCCTTAAGCAGGCTCTTGGACACGTATTTGGTGAAGCAAGTTTTTAGGAAGAGCAAGCATGAGCATACCTTGTATGTGAGAGATCATCATGAGAAAGGAATGCTGATTGTTTCAATATATGTAGATGATTTGATTTTCACTGGTGAGTCAGAATAAGCTTTGCAATAGTTTAGAATAAAAATGAAGACAGAATTTGAAATGAACGACTTGGGTTCCCTTCACTATTTCCTTGGAATGAAAATTGATCAACAGAAAGGAAGAGTGTGTGTTAGGCAGAGGAAATATATTGAATCTATTCTCAAAAGATTTGGGATGCAAGATTGCAAACCTGTAAGCCTCAGTTGCATGTTAAGGAGAATTTTAGTAAAGCAAAGAACTCCCCTGATGTGGATCCTAGTGAGTGCAAATCTCTAATTGGGTGTTTGTTGTATGTCTCTGCTACAAGACCAGACATTATGTATGTTGTTAATCTCCTATCTAGATATATGTAGAAGCCAAAAGAGGTGCACAGAGGAGGAGCAAAGAGAATCCTCAGGAATCTAAAAGGTACCAAGAATTTTGGTCTCATTTATGAATCTATTGAAAATTCCAAACTTATTGGGTATTCTGATAGTGATTGGGGAGGCTCTATTGAGGATTTTAAAAGTACATCTGGATATGTTTTCTCTATTGGCTTTGGGGCTATCTCTTGGTTATCAAAGAAGCAATCTCCTATGGCTCAATCTACTACTGAAGCAATGTATATCTGCTACCTTAGCTACAAGTCAGTCTTTTTGGTAGAAGTTTATTCTACAAGAAATTGGGGTTGAGTGCAAAAATCTTGTGCAAATTAACTATGACAATATGTTTGCCATTGCTATGAGCAAGAATCCTGTTTTCCATAGCAAAAGTAAGCATATTGTAGTGAAGTATCACTTTCTCAGAGAATCAACTGAGCAAGGAGAAATCAAAGTTCATTCCCTCAAAAAATAAAGTTCCTAACATCTTCACTAAACCTCTTCCAAGAGGCGAGTTCTGTTAGCTCAGATCAGAGTTGGGAGTGCATGAAGTGTTTATTGAAGCACATTAAGGAGGAGTATTGGATTGTAATGTGTCTTCAAGGGTACTTTAGTCTTTTATTTCTTCTTTCCTAAATGCTGTTGCTTGGCCCTCTATTGCTAGGGTTTAGTTATTTAGTTGTTTTGTTGGCTTATTCGCCGTTTAATTCGAATGTCTGTAAAAACTCTCTAAGCATGAATAAATTAAGATATCGTTAGAATGCTTTCGAGATCTTCATGCCTTTCTCTATCCACCATAATATTGCAGGTGCTGCCCCTATTGGTTCTCAAAATCTCATTCATATAACTCCTAAGTCTTCCATATTGCTCCTTGTATTTACCATGAATAATGTCTAATCCTTCTTTTTGGCTCTGTAAGCATGGGTCCTTGCCATGGCAAGTGACATGTGCTCATTTGCATAAGTACAAATTTGCACAACACTAATCTTTGACTCACTCCTAATCTTGTCCACTAATCTCATGGCAAGCCATGAGCTATTTGCTTGTTTTTTTGTCATCATTATATTACACATATGCTTCTTAACATAAGTCTTGATTTGATATGTGGATTCCCCCCAATTCTGGAGCACCATATCATCCATGAGCAACCAGTATCACATTTGGCCTGCCATCTAAATTTGTCATTCCTTAACATTTGTATTTGATACCCCTATCCACAGCATAACCTCTAACAGCTTCCTTGAAATCCTTCAGAGTGTTTGATAATTGATACCCTCACTGCTATCACCCTCTCCCCCAACATTAGTATTCTTTTTTTTTGAAAGGTCATAGACCAAATATATATTCAAATACTCACCAACTGAATAAAAGAAATGGAGGCCCGACAAGCACTCAGGTCATCAAATGGTGGGATACAACCAGTGAAAGTAAGAAAACCGGAAAACACTTGTAGAATAACAAAAATTAAACACACCAACATCAATATTGAAAGCAAATAGCAACTAATTTCCTGTGACTCCTCGTTCACCATTCCAAGAAAGTTTATCAGGTTGGATAATACCCTTTATCGGCTCTGGAACTTCTTCAATCCATACCCGCATATCTTGTATTTGGAAAGCATATTTAGCCAATGCATGAGGAGCCATATTCCCCGTCCTTCTAACATGAACAACCTTCCAACTCAAGAAAAACTGCAATATTCTTCTTGTTTCCAATATCACCGGTCTCCATGGTGAAAGGTTCAACACACCTCCATTAATAGCTTCGACAATATTTGAAGAATCACCTTCAAGAATTAACTCCTTAAACCCCAAATCAAAGGCTAACTTCACTACAAATAAGGCTACCATTGCCTCAGCCAAATGAGGAGTCAAGTAAAGCCTTCCTCTCCATTGATCCACATGCCAATACATCACCAACCTCGTCTCTAAAAATAATTCCAAATCCAGAACTATTATTCAACTTTTTCTCTGACATATATGCATCTAGTATATCATCAGCATCATCTAAAGTTAACTCAGAACCAGGTGAGACTACCACAGACCCTCTAGTATTGACCTTAGACTGGCCAACATTATCAACTGGAACACTATCTAAGCCACTCAAACCTTGATCAACTTCATTCAAAACAACAGACCTTGTCACTGGTCAACTACCAACAGATTTTATTTTAATGCCTAACTTGCAAGAAAGTATCTTCATCATAAACAACAGTGCATAGACAGTAAGAAACCAAGTAAGATGCACTACTACAATACACAAAACCCTAAATTATATATTAAAAAATAAATAAAAAGTGGGACCACATACAAACAAGAATCCATACAAATGGAAAGAAGGGACCACAAAGCTTATTATAATAAAAAAACCAACTCATATTGTTGGTGGTCCAGACTCGACAGTAGTGGCAAACAAGAATCCATACAAATGCAAAAAAGGTAAGGATGGCAACGGTGCGGGGTGGGGGTGGGTATGCCATCCCCATCCCCGTCCCCAAACCCCATCCCCGTCCCTGGAGATTCGGGGATCCCCGACCCCGACCCCGACCCTGACCCGACGGGGAGAGTTCAATTTTTTTATATTTAAACTAGTATTTAGAGAATTAGAGTATCGAGATTATCAAACCAGTATGTTTGAATATTTAATTTGTCATAAACTTTAAAAAGAAATTATACTAATATATACATCGTAGTATAAAGTATTTAACTATTTATACTATAAAATGTATAGGGTTTACTTAGAGTTTATAACTACATAGGGTTTAGAATTTAGAATTTAGGAAGTAGGGAAGTACGATTTAGGGTTTAAGAAGTAGGATTTAGGGTTTAGGAAGTAGGGTTTAGGGTTTATATGATTATAAATTTATAATGATAAAATGTTTTAATAAAAAATATATTTGAGTTATTGAGTATTTGAGTTAATGATCAAATGTTTTAACAAAAAATTTATAATTTATAATTATATATAATATGGACTAGAAGAGCATATCATATTTTTCATTATGAAAGATATAAGAAGATAAGTTTACTAAATACAAATTAATATTCATAAATGTATGTTCAATATATTATATATGATATATCTATATATGTGCAATATATTTTATATGATATATCTATGTAAATATATATTTATTAAAGTATTAAGTTCGGGTCGGGGTAGGGGTTGGGGTCGGGGTCGGGTATGGCATTACCATACTACCCTACCCATCCCCACAATAATTGTTTTGGATGGCACCCGACCCGTACCCGTAATTTCGGGTCGGGTCCCCGCGGGTCGGATTGCGATGATGAAAGAAACACCTACTTGAACCTGTTGATTCGACACACGAATACCAGGAATAATTCTATTTAAATCTGTTGATTCGACACACGAATATCAGGAATAATTCTATTTAAATCTGTTGATTCGACACACGAATACCAGATTTAAGGCTTCAAAACTTTGTTTATATCAAAAACTTCCCTTCCTCAATGAGGGTTACAACCTTAAATAGTAAACTAAACGAAACCCTAGTCAAACCCTAAACACTTCTAACAGGAAATAAATACCTAAAAGTAAATATATAATATTACTCCTAATAAAAAAGATACTAGATTCCTAGAAAAATAATACTAATTGATTTACAAACAATTGATTTCCTAAAATACCAAAATAAAATATTTAACTGAAATATCTCAATCTCAATCTGCATCATTCTCCCCTTGTTGGAGAAAACTCGACCTCGAGTTTTGAAGAATTGCAATAGGAAAACTCTTGACTTCTTGATCACCATGATCGCAATAAAGGAACGAGTCTCTAACCAATACTCTCTTGAACTCTCAACTTCAATTATCAACGAGAATGGAAAAATCTCTACTTTGTTAAACCATTCCGGAATAACAAAATCATTGAATTCAACGTACACCAAAAGATTGTCGTGATTTGATACTTGAATGATGTCATATTTATCTTCCATTAATTCTTCTTTGATCTTTTCTTGCACCAAAAGATCTATTTCATCTTGATAATCATCAAAAATTAGCTCTCCTGCATAAAAGTCAGAGATTGGTTGATCCATATTAAAATCATAGATTGGTGGAATTTCAAACATCTCCTTGAGTTTCAGAATTTCTTCTTGGATCAAAAGATATTCATCATCTTGATAAATATCAAAATTTGGCTGCAATAATTCTTTATCTTGTTCGTCAACCGCGGGTGGCAGATCTGCTACTTGATCACCTCCACAGTTTTGCTGCTCAAGAAGGATCGTTATTGCAGCCATCTGTTGCGTCAATGCATTCAACTGTTGTTGCATCCGAACCATCTCACCTTGATAATAAACGTCATCCACAGGGACCTCCCTGATGGCACACCTCCTTGGCGGCATATTGAAGGAACCGAGCAAACCTCTGATACCAAAGAATTGAAAAAGACTAGTCGTCTCTTAATTTTATTCAATCAAAAACTCCCCTTCCTCAATAAGGGTTACAACCTTAAATAGTAAACTAAACGAAACCCTAGTAAAACCCTAAACATTTCTAACGGGAAATAAATACCTAAAAGTAAATATATAATATTACTCCTAATAAAAAAGATACTAGACTCCTAGAAAAATAATACTAATTGATTTACAAACAATTGATTTCCTAAAATACCAAAATAAAATATTTAAATGAAATATCTCAATCTCAATCTGCATCATAAACTGTTAAGCTATTTTAACGTTTATTGTTAGGTCAAAGTGCCACGTCGAATGGTTGACTGACCGAAATGGTTGGAAACTGCCAGTGTGTTCAATTTGAAGCAATTGTGAAAATTGGATGTTTATTTTGAAACGTTTGAAAAATGAGTGACTGAGTTGGAATTTGCCACAAAATTCAATAACCAAAAGTTCTGTTTCCTCAATATAATAGACCTTGCTGATTGTTTTTCCAAAATTAAGCATAAAAAACGAATAATTGTTTTACTAACTTAAAATGAATAATGATACTAATTGTATTTGAAATTTTAATCCTAAATCATATTTTTACTTATTAACCTTATCACTGTCTAAATATTATTTTGATAATATGAAAATTTTGAAAATTTCACAATATAATAATTTAATTCTAATAATTAGTTTTTAAATTCTACAGAACAATCTTTATAATTATCTTTAATTTTATGTATTTTATCATTATATATATATATATATATATATATATATATATATATGATTATCTTTGAAAATATATATCATAACAAATATTTGAGAACGTATATATATGTGTATGTATGTTACAAGTGTTGTCTTTAAATCTACTCAAAAAAAGTGTTGTCTTTGAAAAAAAATTTTAAAAAATGATATATAGATTTTATATATGGTTCTTTTTTCATCTCTGCTGTTAAATCCTCTGCATATATATTGATGTATATTAGTGTTAAATCCTCTGCATATATATTGATGTATATGTTTTCATTTGATTAAGTTTGTTTTGTGATCTAATAGATCCTATGCAATTAAATAATCTAGTTTTAATTTGGGAAAATCACTCCAGTTTTTTTTTATATATATAAATTCAACTAACACAGAAGATAAGATAGAACTTTCACAATAGAAATTAAAAACTTTAATAATATATTATTTAGATACATGTTTAAATTGTCCATATATATATATATATATTGATATTATCTTAGCACACCACACTTTTGAATTAAACTGTACAGGATTATCTGTAGTGCGGGAAAAAAGGTTTTCCAATATTTATATATAGACATTATCTGAGTATTTTACTCCATTGATATATATTAAAGTAAATTGTTAATTGTGATTAGATCAAAGTGTATTGATTTAATGATGATAGTTTAGTTTTTTTTTTTTTTTTTTTGTTAGGATAATGATTGTTTAGTTAGTTGTAATTGACTGTGCATCTTTAAGTACTCTGATTCATATATAATATTCATTTACATTATCAATTTTCCATGAACTACACATGTAGGACACTTGTGAATTGTATGCTCTCCGTGTAATTAGAAAATAAATATACCTATAAGATAATCTATCCCATAAATCTGTGCATATAATCTTCATCTCCTATATATAAAATGGAGAGCACAAGAATGCTTCGACGTGAATTCTGGTACCATGTAGGATATTCTCGAATGGAAAAGAAAAGAAAAATAGATTTGATTAAATTTATTTACAGCGTGATTATGAAAGTCTAACACGGAAATTTATATAAAAGAAAAAACTTAACGCTTTCGATTAATAAATATTTCAAATGAAAAAAAAGAAAAGGGACTTCTCTTTCTTCTTCATGGGAATTGATTTTGATCAAATCAAATTTGCTTTGCTTTAAATTTAAATTTTGACTTACCTTTTCATCACTCGCGCTCCTCCGGCACGCAATCGATTGCGGTTTTCCCTAGACTCGGTGCATGCACCCATAGATTCATGGATTTAAACAGTAGCAGTTGATACTGATGAGGCTTTGAATAATTTGCATTGATGCTCTTTGTAATTGTTTTTTAGCAGTTCTGCAACCTAGAGAAAGGTCTTGAAATCTTGGTTGCTGCCTCTGGGTGCTTAATGGGTATGGTTTGGAGAGGAAGATGTTGGAAGTAAGGCTAACAAATAAAGAGAAAACTCAGTCTCTGCCAGTGAAAACAGAGTATACTCAAGAGGAGTTTGAATACGTGAAGAGAACTTGGATATTTCTTATTACAAATAACAGAACCAAACGTGCCTATATATAGGCTTACAGAATCAACAAACTCCTATTAACTCTCAACTAATTTGAGAGATATCTGTCACTACTAACAAATGAGAAAAACTAGGCATTATTAACAAACACAACAACTAACAATTTTGACCTATACTCAAATAACAAAGTGGAGTAGTTTAAGACTTAGTCCACCACTATGACTCAATAATAAATAAATTAATATAACCCAACTTTGAATCATATTTTAACACCTCCCCTTGATTCAAAGTCGCACAAACCAAGTAGTGATATGAAGTAGACATGTCTACCATAGGGGAGTGACTTGGTAAAGATATCTGCCACCTGCTCTTCTGTGCTACAAAACTTCATAGTTATACTTCCTTTTGCCACCAAATCTCGAATGAAGTGGTGCCGAATTTTAACATCCTTTGTTCTGCCATGGAAAGCCGGGCTTTTCGTCATGGCAATAGCTGCTTCGTTAACCAAACCGCTTGACAAGCTGAAGAAGTTGCAGCTGCATATTCTGCTTCCGATGATGACAAAGCTGTTGTTGCTTGCTTCTTTGAGCTCCAAGAGATCGCACCAGATCCAAGACTGAACATGCTGCCAGATGTGCTCTTTCTATCCTCTACTGAACATGCCCAATCACTATCAGTAAAGCCAAGCAATCTAAAATCATCCACATGAGAATACCATATTCCATAGTCAACTGTCCCAGCAATATAACGCAAGATCCTCTTTGCCGCACCAAAATGTTGTTGTGTGGGACTATGCATGAACCTGGAAACAAGACCAACGGAAAATGCGATATCTGGTCGAGTATGTGCCAAATAAATTAAGCCAGCTACTAAACTTCTGAAATTTCTTGCATCAGCCTTCCCTGTACCATCTTCAAGTAGCAACTTTTCATTCACGTTCATGGGAGTGGGTGCCACATTACATTTCAACATATTAAATCTCATGAGAATATCAGTTGCATATTTCTTTTGTGAAAGAAATATCCCAGCTTCTTCTTGCTTCATTTCAAGCCCAAGAAAATAATGCAGCAAACCCAAATCTGACATTTCAAAACTTTGCATCATGTTGGCCTTAAATTCATCTATAAGAGGTCATTTTTACCTTGCTTCTTCAAATAAAGAGTGGGCTCATTGTCACTTCTTTCAAACCCATTTTGATGAAAATATGAATCAATTTTACTGCACCATGCCCGTGGAGCTGGCATCAATCCATAGAGGGCCTTTTTTAACTTGTAAACCTTCTCTTCTTTGCCATCTACTATGAACCCTTCAGGTTGATTAACATAAACTTCTTCTTCTCATTCACCATTTAAAAATGCTGACTTAACATCAAACTGATAAATGGGCCAATGTAATTGAGCAGCAAAACCCAAAAGCAATCTCACAGTTTCAAACCGAGCAACAGGAGAGAAAGTTTCATCGAAATCAATACCTTGTTGTTGTGCATACCCTTTTGCGACAAGCCGGGCCTTGTATTTTTGTAGACTCCCATCAGCATGATACTTCGTCTTGAACACCCATTTTAGCCCAATAGCCTTCTTTTCTTTAGGCAAGTCTACTAGCTCCCATGTTTCATTTTTCTGGATAGCCAAAATTTCTTCATCCATTGCATGACACCATTCTTCATTTTCTGCCGCCTCTTCGAAACTCGTTGGATCCACGACATACAAGGCAAAGTTGCAAGATTCATGGATCTCTCTCAAAGATCTAAACTTTCTTGGAGGAGTTTTAGAAGAATCACTTGAAGGGGAGGAACTGGACTTGTTTGGAGTTGCGGGACAACTGCTACTTGGAGTTGTAGAAATGT
Source organism: Tripterygium wilfordii (assembly GCF_013401445.1). Taxonomy (NCBI): domain Eukaryota; kingdom Viridiplantae; phylum Streptophyta; class Magnoliopsida; order Celastrales; family Celastraceae; genus Tripterygium; species Tripterygium wilfordii. The sequence goes on along the minus strand of NC_052232.1, from coordinate 5,805,811 downwards.
CGGTGCCACTGAACTTGTAGGAAATGAAGAAATGAGATCCGCTCCTTCATTTTCCGTTGGAACTTGGTTTTGAGACTCTGCCATATCACCACTCCAATTCCAACCTGCACTTTCTTCAAACTCCACATTTCTACTTATAATCACTTTGCCACTAAGAGGATTATATACTCTGTATGCTTTGGATTGTGGACAAGAACCAACAAAAAATACAATTTTCTGATTTCTCATCAAGTTTTTGGTGATAACGAGAACTTACCAAAGCATAAGCAATACACCCAAAAACTCTTAAGTGGCTTACCCGAGGCTTCATCCATTTCCAAGCTTCATACGGAGTCCGATTCAAAACAGCTTTTGTTGGAGAAATATTCAGCAAATAAACTGCTGTGGAAACGGCTTCGGCCCAAAAATTATTTGGAACTCCCTTTACTTTGAGTAGACTTCTCCCCATCTCAACAACAGTCCGATTCTTACGTTCGGCAACTCCATTTTGCTCCGGTGTATAAGGTGCGGTCAATTCCCTGTGAATGCCATTCTCTTCACAAAAAGACATTAAATTCATTAGATAAAAACTCACCACCTCGGTCACTGCGGAGGGCCTTAATGCATCTGCCACTTTCTTTCTCAACAAGTGCTTTGAACTTTGTAAAGGTTTCAAAAGTTTCTGACTTATGCTTCAGAAAATAGACCCAACTCATTCGGCTATAGTCGTCCGTGAATAATACAAAATACCGACTCCCACCAAGTGACTCCGTGTTCATTGGCCCGCACAAATCTGTACGCACCAACTCAAGACATTTTGAGGCTCTCCATGCATGTCCAACTGGAAATGACTTTTGGCATTGCTTTCCATATATGCATCCTTCACACAAATTTTCAAGTGAGTTAATTTTAGGCAACCCAACTACCATACCTTTCTGGCTCAATAACTTCAGACCGTTGATGTTGAGGTGTTCGTACCGCAGATGCCATAATTTAGACTCATCCTTCACACTAGCAGCTATACAAGCTTGGTTATCCATGCATGAAATTTCAAGAGGAAACATTTTATTTTCTGCCATATGAATACTAACCATAGTCTGACCAGATTCTTTGTCTTTAATAACACACATGTCATCATCAAATAAAAATGAATATCCACCAGCCATCAATTGTCCAACACTCAACAAATTATGAGCCAAGCTAGGAACAAAGAAAACATCATGAAGAAATTTAACTTGACCATGACTTGTTTTGACAGTAACTGTACCTTTCCCTTCAACTTGAATTTGCTTATCATCTCCAAGTCTAGCCTGCAACTTTTTAGACTCATCAAGGTCTTTGAACATTGATCTCATGCCACACATATGATTAGAGCATCCACTATCTAAAAACCAAACACCATTTGATACACCACTAGTATGAAAACAAGCCATAAACAACTTACTCTCGTCCTCTTTTTCTTCTACAAACCTTGCTTGATTCTCCTTTTTCCAGCAACTTGCTTCTTTGTGGCCAATATTTTTGCAAAAATGGCACTGAATTCGATTTCGATGAAATTTGTTCTCACCATGTGATTGCCTTTGATCACCTTGCCAATCAAACCTGCCTTTGCCATTGTATCTACCACAACCTCTGCCGCGAAAACCACCCCGGCCTCGTCCTCTTCCTACTGACACTTCATTTCTGTCTTCTGAAATAAACAACTCCACCTTCACCTGAAATGCTTTTTCTTTGGATTTTTCACCATACCTGTTAATCCTTACTTCATGTGCTTGCAAAGAACCCATTAGCTCATCAAAAGACAAAACAGATAAATCTTTTGATTCCTCAATTGCAGCAACAACATGATCAAATTTTGGAGTCAAACTCCTCAAGACTTTAGCAACTACAGTCTCATCATTAATTTTCTCACCATATGAGTTCATCTGACTAACAATTGCATTTACTCTTGAGAGAAAATCTTGCACAGATTCTTTGTTTGTCATGAATAACGTTTCAAACTCACGGCGGAGTGATTGAAGTTTCACAGTAATTACTTTTGAGGAACCTTGATACTTATTGAGCTGTAGCATCCAAGCTTCCTTAGAGGTGGTTGCTACAGCAATTCTTGAAAATATTGTGTCATGGAGAGCTTGTTGAATGAAGAACAATGCCTTGGAGTCCTTCTTTCTGTTTTCCTTCAATTTTTGCTCTTCATCTGGATCAGCATACCCATTTTCCACCAAGTCCCAAAGATCTTGAGACTTAAATAAAGTCTTCATCTTAATGCTCCAAAAATCGTACTGCTCTCCCTTGAAAATAGGAATTTGTGACTGGGACATGCTCACGGAAGCGCCATTGACAGCCATGATAGACACCGAGTATGATAGAACCCAGACTCTGATACCACAATTTGTTGGAAGTAAGGCTGACAAATGAAGAGAAAACTCAATCTCTGCCAGTGAGAACAGAGTATACTCAAGAGTTTGAATATGTGAAGAGAATTTGGATATTTCTTATTACAAATAACAGAACCAAACGTGCCTATATATAGGGTTACAGAATCAACAAACTCCTATTAACTCTCAACTAATTTGAGAGATATCTGCCACTACTAACAAATGAGAAAAACTATGCATTATTAACAAACACAACAACTAACAATTTTGACCATAATCAAATAACAACGTGGAGTAGTTTAAGACTTAGTCCACCACTATGACTCAATAATAAATAAATTAATATAACCCAACTTTGAATCATATTTTAACAGAAGAGTTTCTCTTAAAATGGTAAAATACCTGGCTTTTCTTTATTTTTATTTTTGTAGATACACGAGGAGGCTAAGAAGTTTGCTTATGAAAGCTTATATATGAGGGTTTGATAGGAGGATAAGCTAAAGAAGACGGAGTGGAGACTGAGATGCCATGGAGTTGTCAAGAACTTGATAACGGTGGAACCTGCCACCTATGCTTCAAGGATATCCAACTGATATGCCTCTCCATTGAGTCTCCTGAGGTGCCCACTGCCCTTTTCCCCTTTTACTTTTTGGTTTATGTGTAATTGGTTATTCGTGATACTGCTTTAGTATAGGCTTCATTCGATTAGCAAATTGTGGATGGTAAGGCTGTGAGTCTAGCCCTACTTTTGGCTGCATGATTCTAATTCTCTTATTATGAAATTATATATGTTAAGAAAAGCGTCATGTGTTTTAATTTAATTGTAATTTTAGTCTTGCATGTAGGAGCGAGGCTGTCAGATGGAGTAGAGTTCTTTGCCAAAACCATGATATCAAGTGGTACTAGATGGGATTCCTTTGGTTAATTGGGGGATGCTTCTGGAAGTTTATTTTGAAAAAGTGTATGTTAAGGCCCCGTCATTTCTTTCTGTCTCACAACATGGGTGTTAAAGCTGATGTTTTGATTACAGCAACAGATTGTCACCATTTCTGCTGGAGGTAATTAGGTTCTTTTGCTATAAGCTCCATCTGTTAAGAATAATAGTGCATTTTATCATGAGTTAGTGAAAGGGTTTGCTTTTTTAAATCTTTTTGTTTAATGATTTGGGACTTATGGAAAAAGTTAGAGGAACCATATGGAAGTATATGTTTGAGCATCCCAACAGTTATTGGTCCATCATTGGCTCCTTATGGGCACATATTTGTTACACAGTCTCCAGGCCTAAGATCATCTGAAACATTTATGGAGGTATGTTTTTACGGCACACAAATCGACGACAAACATTAACAAAATAGATTTTGGAATTAATCGTGGAAGGTTTGAGAGATCAATTCTATGGAACTTAAACCAGTTTGGTGGTCGAATTTGTTAGCGAGATTTACCAAGAAAAAAAAGTAGTTTAGGATAATGAAAAAACTGGAACCTAAGAAGGCCTAACTAACAAGAATGTTTTCTGCTTGATAAATATAACTCAAAAATATCTTTTTAGTTGCCCTATTAAGGAGAGTCGTATGCTTGGAGAATGGGTTTCCTGTATAAGCCCTTGAAGATGTATTATGGGCAGTGATGATGCATATATATATATATATCAGCGCATGAAGAGATTTAATAGATATCAGAGGCAGAGGTAGATCATGCTTAACGAAGGAAGGATGGGGCTAGATTCTTGGGCTACCCTCAAGTTTTTTGGCTACTGAATTTCTTGCATTCCTGCCATGTACGAAATATTGCACAATCCAATCACTTATGGGTACCTGCTGTTTGTGATAATTAACATGGTACAACAATTATTGATGTGGCATATGCCTTCTTTAGAGCTTCAGAAGATATTATTTTATTTATTTGCTTCTTGAATTTCTTATTTGTTTGGGGGATTTTGAAGATTCATTCATTGATCCCTTTTCTCTCTGGAATCTCTCTAGGATCTATGATCCACCTTCACTGGTCAGATGGCAGGATAGACATCCAAGGCTTATGGTCTTTTGGCCTTTGGATTCCTTACGTTCCTTCCAGGTATAACATATTGCACCTTTCTCTCACTGATACGTACCTGCTGTTTGTCATAGCAAACAACGTGAAAGGCCAATATTCAATTTCTAAGTTTCTTTATGCGATTATTATAGATTTAGGGACCCCTTTTACTTTTTTGTTTTAAATTCTATTATTAACTGATGTGTGAACCGCAATCAAACCTGTGATTTTCTTGTTCTTAAATGTAAAGGAGGGATAGATGTTTATTCTCTATATGCTCCTCATCATATGAAAAGATATAGGATTTTGTGTATTGTTGCCTTTGTGTTTTTTATTTAGCTGTCTCATGTTTGAGAAAGCTCCAGAAGGTAGTGATACATCTATTGAATGATAAAAAAATTTATGGAGGCTTCTCTATTACATATTAACGTGTTTTAGATGGTCTTAAGTAATTGGTTGAATTACTTTAAATTTATAAGAGAGAGGAGGATTCCAAATTGATTTCTTACGTTGGATTTGTGCAACTGACATCAAATTGTTATAGGTTAAAGTTTTGGTACTGATGAGGCTTTGAATCATTTGCATTGATGCTCTTTCTAAGCATTGTTTTTTTGTAGTTCCGCAACCTAGAGAAAGGTGTTGAAATACTGGTTGCTGCCCCTGGGTGCTTGATGGGTATGGTTGAGAGAGGAAGAGTTTCTCTTAAAATGGTTAAATTCCTGGCTTTTCTTTATTTTCATTTTTGTAGATACACGAGGCGGCTAAGAAGTTTGCTTATGAAACTGGGACTAAGAAGCTGAAAGCTTATATCTAACAGTTTGATAGGAGGAGAAGCTAAAGAAGATGGAGTGGAGATGCCATCGAGTGGTCAAGAACTTGATGACAGTCTAGGAAGCATTGACTCGGCAAAATGGGTGTCGAGTCCACGTCGAGTACGAACTCAGTTCGTGTGTGTGATTGACTTGTTTTGCGACTCAGATTCGACGCGAGACTCACCTTCGACTCACCTTCGACTCAGATCCAGCAAAGACTCACCTTCGACTCAGATTCGACGCGAGAGGGACTCGTTTTGCGACTTAAATCACACCAAGTCAGAATTGAGAACACGCAGAGCGATGAAGGATATGCATATCGGAAAGGCAGATCGATGATGGAAGAGGCATATCGGCTATGGGAGAGGTAGATCGGCGATGAGAGATGTAGATCGGTGATGAGGGAGGCAAATCGGCTAGGGAGAGGCATATCGGCGAGGAGAGATGTAGATCGGCGATGAAAGAGGCAGATTGAACAACCTGGTCAAATTGTTTGGAATTTACGAAGTTTTGGCCTGTAACTCTGTAAGAAAGTGGAAAGTTGAGAGGAAACAAGCTGTATCACGCCATCAGCTCCATTAAAAAATTTAATATACTATATAATGATGGGATGTGACTTGGGAGTATGGGACAGAAAAAAGTTTGATAATATATGTATTACATATTATATATAATATACTTAATGGACATCGGAAAATGTTAATCTTCCATAGATATTTTGATCCATAAAACTCCATAATCTACATGGCTGTACACATCAGATGCCAGGTAGATATTTTGTCAGACAAAACCCTAGCAACTTCTTTTACTCCCGCTCGTTTCTCCCGCTTCTTCCTCTCGATACTCCCGCTTCTGTTGTGAGACATGTACATTTTCTCTCTCTTCATCCACTTTCTCTGTCATGATCTCTCTCTCATGTGTTTCAAAATATCCTTTGATTTACTTTTTCTATGTCAGATTTGCTTTTCTCTCTCATACTTTTCTTCAAATCAAAATTATTTTTTTTATCCTCTCCTACTAACTTAAAGTCTGCAACCTAAATGTACTTTTTTCTCTCTTCTCCATGAGAGTCATGTCAATGTACAAATCATTGTGTCAATATGACTATAATAATGTAATTAGAAATTATCAATGTGTAATTTCAAATTGAAATAATATAATTCATTCATTGATGTTTGGTCATCATCCAGACTATTTATAAGATATAATTAAGACAATATAATCAAAAATTATAAATTTATCAAGTGTAATTGAACTTGCAAACAATGTAATTATATATATATTACCATGTGCATCAAAAGAGAAAACAAACTAAATTCACATTGATATTTGTATGCTTTGAACTCAGTCTTTGGTATGATTCCATAGATTGTTATATAATTTTGAGAAAATAATTTCTAATTACGACATTGGAGCAATATAATGTGAACTATGTAAGTATGATCACAGTAATGTAATTGAACATATCAATGTGTAATTACGCATTAGGAATAATGTCATTATTCACTTGTTTTGTAATTAAAAGTTATCATTGTAATTACATATTGAAATAATGTAATTATTTACTTCGAATAGAGATTTGAACGTTCAGACAAAGAATTACATATATATTGTCAAGTGCATCAAAGGAGAAAACAAATTGGATTGACATTGATATGTGTATGTTTTGAACTTAGTCTTTTTGATGATTCCATAGATTGTTATATAATTTTGAGAAAATAATTTTTAATTACACCGTTAGAGCAATATATTGTGAACTATGTAAGTATGATCATAATAATGTAATTGAAAATATCAATGTGTAATTACGCATTGGAATAATGTCATTATTCACTTGTTTTGTAATTAAAAGTTATCAGTGTAATTACGTATTGAAATAATGTAATTATTTACTTTGAATAGAGATTTGATTTGAGAAAATAATTTTTAATTGCGACATTGGAGCAATAGATTGTGAATTGTGTAAGTATGATCACAATAATGCAATTGAAAATATCAATGTGTAATTACGCATTGCAATAATATAATTATTCATTTGTTTTGTAATTAAAAGTTATCTGTGTAATTACGCATTGAAATAATGTAATTATTTAGTTCAAATACAGATTTGAACGTTCAGAGAAAGGGAAGAGCACCCCAACTAGCTCTGAGGAAAAAATAACACAAGCACCAAATACAAAAAAAAAACCCACAACATCAAAAACACCAAACACTAAAGCCACAATATGAAAGACCCCAAATAAAGAAACCCACAACATGGAAGATCTGAAATAAAGAAACGCACAACTAGCCAAGAAACAAAAACAGCAGCCCACCAACCCAACAAACCAAGCTGTGAAGATATAACTATCTCAATTTACACAGGTCCTAATTACATTGTTTTAATTGATAATTACACAGTATATGATCTTTATTACATTGTTTAGGTTTATAATTGTGCGATATCTGGCCTCCAAATTACAAACCGATTCCCAAACAAAATCAAATTTTTGTAACAAAATCAAGATCTTGACTCTACAAAATCAAATGTCTTCACTATTCTCAGTGATAATCCTAAAAAAAATCAAATTTTTTGAAAATTTGACATCTCTTCCCTTGCTTTAAAAGATCTCACCTTTATAGATCTTCAAGACCACCACCAACCTCAAATAGTGCTTCTCCACGGCTTCCTCATCACCATCTAACAGTAGTGTCATCGTCGTTCTCGTCACCAAATCTACGACATCGTTTACAGAAGATGAAGAGGAGAGAGGTTGCACGTGAAGAGTGGTTGGAGAGAGAAAAAGATTGTAGATGGAGATTAGTTGAGAGAGAGAAGGGAAAGAGGGAGAGAAGAAAGAAGTGAGAGAGACACGAGAAAAGTGAGAGAAATATATCTCTCTTTTTGATTTTTAGGGATTCTTTTTGTATTGGGTTTTGTTCCACCAATTTATTTCTCATTTTGAATTTGCCATGTCAATGTGTACATGTGGCATGCCACATGTGTTTATGGACACTTATGTATGTTTGGTTATGTATGACTAGTGTTACCGATGGACATCTGACCTGTATATATAATATACTATAAATAAATATGTGTATATTATATATTTGGATGTAATACAACATATATATATATATATATCATTTGATGTGTATAAATAAATATATGTATAAAATATATATAAATATTTTTTATTTACCAAGTCTCCCCGCACTCAAATACATGATTCTTCGAGGTTTTGTGAATCCTCGCGTCCCCGCATCCCGTGTCCTCCGCATCCGAGTTGGTGCTTCCTAGATGACAGTGAAACTTGCCACCTACTCTTCAAGGATTTCCACCTGATATCCCTCTCCATTGAGTCTCCTGAGGTGCCCACTGCCCTTTTCCCCTTTTACTTTTTGGTTTATGTGTAATTGGTGATTCTGTTTTAGTATAGGCGTCATTCGATTAGCAAATTGTTGGTGGGAAGCTAAAGAATGTGGAGTCGGGAATAAAATATGGAACTTTTGTTTATAGCTGATGTGCCAATTATATACATATAATTGTGAATCCGTTTACATGAAATCTTGTATTGTTTAGAGTCGTTTTAGAATTAATTATGTCCTAAAGAGTGGTTAACTGTGCATTTCAGGTGTAAGGGCAATTATGGAAGAAAAGGAACGAAAAGGATGAAAATTGGAGTCAGAGCAGAAATCCAATCGATCGGTGACCAAGTCCGATCGATCGGACAGCCTTGAAGCTGGATTTGGCCCGAGAGAAATTCTGATTGATCAGTGACCAAGTCCGATCGATCGGCCAGTCCCAAATCATGATTCTGAAGATTTCTATTGCCCGAAATTACCCTCAAATCATGTGGATCCATTTCAAAACGACACAAACTTGTTAGAAAAACGACTTGAGGGTTTTTGAGAGTATAAAAGCATAGATTTTTAGGGTTTGAAGAAACTTTTGGACTTTGGAAACAAAATCAAGGGTTTTGGAGACTTGTCTACAGCAGCCATTGAAGCTTGAGCAAGGGGATCCAGGGGTTTCTCTTTATTTCTTCCTTGTTCTTGTATTTAATGACTGTCATTTTGAATCTTGATTTGTATTCCTTGGTTATGAGGAACTAATCCTCTAACTAGGGGTCCTAATGGAACCCCTCTTTGAAGATTGAATGAGATTGGTTTATTATTCTTGAATCTCTCTTTGTATTGTTGACTCTTTGTGGATGTGCTTATTGCTTTCAAATGCTTGATCACAATTTGGATGATTTTGAGCCTAGGTTGAGACCGGAAGGATATGCCTAGGGTTGCAAGAGTCCATAGAGAACATAGATTGCATGAACCATAGGAATATAGGTTTATGACTCATGCAATCGTTATATGATTTCCATTGTTCTTAACGGGTTTTCAATATATGAATCCGAGTGTTAGGAATAAATAGGGATTTATGTTGACAGCACTTTCGGTGTATCTAGGAATAGAACATTGAGTAGGTTGGGAAATCGATTGTCAACAATTAAATTGAGAATTGGGAATTAATGAATCAATGGAGTTCAATTGGATAAGAGGTGGTGAAATTAGGAACCCTAGTGTTTACTTCTCTTGAAAACTCAATTTCTTGTTTATTGTTTGATTAATTACTTAATTTATCATTTACTTAGTGATATCTTAATTACTTGTTTAGCATTAGATAAAATACAACCAACAATTCGCATTTCCATCTTAGTGTGATAATTACTTGGATTGACATTGAATTGAAATTGCCAATATATCTTCGTGGGAACGATACTCTATTCACTCTTTATTACTTGTGCGACTTGTACGCTTGCGAATAATTCACATCAAGTTTTTGGCGCCGTTGCCGGGGATTGAGGCAATTTTATTTTTGTTTCAATTTAGGTTATTTTTGTGCTAATTTGGTTTTTAATTTTCTGCAGAAATTCTTTCTCTTGTATGAGCTTAGGAAGACATGCTCTTAGCTCGAATGTGATTGGTTTGGATCCGGAGATTGGGAGGACGTTTCGTATGCTTAGACGGGAGCAAAATAATAACCCGATTGAAGGCATGGGAGACAATTTGGAGGGAAGGAATGGTGCTGGGTGCATTGGGGGCAATGGTTTGAATGAGAGAAATGATAATAGTGGAGGTGGAGCTAATAATGCAAATGGGGGCAACGGAGCCAATGAGGTAGATGGACCACCAAGGCAATTTGACCCTCGTTCTTTGGAGGAAATGCCCTCGACCGACTTGGGATACCACTCCTTCTAGTATCCGGTATCCACTTATCAACTCCACTCATTTTGAGATCAAGTCGGCTATTATCACCATGATTTCCAACTTCGTTGTGTTCCATGGTTTTCCTCACGAAGAGCCAAATGTGCACATTGCTTCATTCTTGTACATTTGCGCTACATTTGATATTCATGGTGCTTCACGTGATGCAATTCTATTGAGGTTATTTCCATTCTCTTTGAGGGATAAAGCTAAAGCATGGTTGATGTCACTTCCCCCCAACTCAATCACTACATGGGAGGAGCTTTCGGAGCAATTTCTATCTAAATTTTTCTCTTCGACGAAAGCGGTTCAAATCCGGAATGATATCATGACTTTTTCCCAATTTGATCTTAAATCTTTCCATGAAGCTTGGGAGAGGTTCAAAGCTATGTTGAGGATTTGTCCTAACATGGACTTGCGGAGTGGATTGTTTATCAAGCCTTTTATTCCGGATTGAGTATGTCGACGAGGCAAATGTTAGACGCAGCCGCGGGTGGTTCTTTTATGACTAAATCTCAAGAGAAGGCCTGAACTTTGCTTGAGAAGGTTGCCAAGACAAATACTTCTTGGCCTACGGAGAGGCTACCACAAAGGCAAGGCAATCCAAGAGACACCGACGTGATGACCGCCTTAGCCGCTATGGCTAAAAAGATTGATGCTTTAACGATGAATTCTCCTCAAGGAGTGCATGCGGTTCAAGGAATGCCTATAGTGTCTTGTGATTATTGTGGTGCTAGCCATCAAATCGGAGAATGCTTGATTACTAATGCTTCTTCTTCTCAAAGTGAGCAAGCTAGTGCTATTGGAGGTGGGCATTACAATCGGCCAAGAAATGATCCATATTCCAATTTCTATAATCCGGGATTTAGGAATCATCCCAATTTTTCTTGGAGCAATACTCAGAATGTGCGAAACCCCCTCCTCAACAAATTCAGCCCCAAGAGAAAAAGAGGGACATTAATGAAATGTTTGCCAAGATGGCCGAGAGTATGGAGGCATTAGCCAATAACATAAACAACTTTATTAACAAGACCGATTCCGCATTACAAACTCAAGCATCATTGATTTAGAATCAAGGAGCTTCCATTAGAAATCTTGAGATACAAGTGGGGCAACTAGCTAATGCTTTATCATCTAGAGAAAAATGGGGACTCCCTAGCCAAACGGAAGTGAATCCGAAAGGGAAAGATCATTGTTATGTTATTACTCTACGGAATGGGAATCTAGTGAAAACTGCTGCCGATCTAGATGCTGAAAAAGCGAAAAAAAAACTGAAAAAATGCAGAATTATAGGAAAATGCAGCTGAGAAGTCACAGAGCCCATCTCCGATCGATCGGACATCATCCCCGATCTATCGATCGAACCTCTATTTCAGTTGAAATGGAAAATGAGACAGAGCCAAAATCCGACCGATCGAACAACTACGGATCAAGCTGAAAATTTTGAAAAAATACAGAATAGCAGGGATGTGCAACCCTGGTTTGTAGTTGAGTTGGATTGGCCTAATAGTTCACTACCAGTACCTCCAGTTAAGGCATATGTACCTCCAATTCCTTTTCCACAAAGGTTGAAAAACACCAAGAAGGAGTCTCAATTCTCAAAATTCCTTGAGGTGTTCAAGAAGTAGCAGATAAACATACCTTTTGCAGAGGCTTTAGAGCAAATGCCTAGCTATGCAAAGTTTATGAAGGAAATTCTTTCTAAGAAGCGGAGGATGAAGGACTATGAGAGTGTCCAATTGACGGAAGAGTGTAGTGCAATAGTGCAACAAAAGCTTCCAATTAAAAAGAAAGATCCTGGAAGTCTCACCATTCCTTGCATCATTGGTCGCACGGTGATTGAAAGGGCGCTATGTGATTTGGGAGCAAGTATTAATTTAATGCCACTATCAATAGCCAAGCTCATTGGTTTGCATGAAATTAGCCCCACTACAATGTCTCTTGTCATGGCGGATCGATCTATTAAATATCCCCATGGTATCATTGAGGATGTTCTTGTTAAAGTGGATAAATTGGTTTTTCCAGTGGATTTTGTGATTCTTGATATGGAGGAAGATTCTAATACTCCAATTATTTTGGGGAGACCTTTCTTGCGTACGGGGAGAACTCTCATTGATGTGGAAAAAGGCACTTTGGTGTTGAGAATTACGGATGAACAAGTCACATTCAAAGTGTTTGAAACCACCAAATACCCAGAAGACGGAGGATCTTGTTTTCGCATAGACACGGTGGATCATATCTTGACTCACACTTATGCCATAACTTCTTGCAAAGACCCTCTTGAGACTTGCTTGGTGAATGAGGATGCTCTAGAGTGTGGTGATGATGATGTGGTGGAGTTCATGCATTGCTTAGAATCTATGAAAAAGTCTAAACCGAGAAGGTTCTAGAAATTTGAACCTCTTGGTGTCTTACATTCTAGACCACAACCAAGTATTGTGGAAGCTCCTACACTTACATTGAAACCTCTCCCGTCCCATCTTCGATATGCTTACTTGGGTAGTTCTAATACTCTACCAGTTATTATTTCTTCGAATTTGAATCCGGAGGAAGAGGACAAGCTCCTAAGAGTGTTGAGGGAGCACAAGATGGCTTTGGGGTGGACAATAGCGGATATTCGGGGAATTAGCTCCACTATGTGCATGCACCGTATTTTAATGGAGGAGGACTACAAGTCTTCGGTGGAACATCAACGCCGATTAAATCCCAACATGAAAGATGTGGTGAAAGCTAAAATTTTATAACTTCTTGATGCGTGAATTATTTACTCCATTTCGGATAGTTCATGGGTAAGTCCGGTGCAAGTTGTCCACAAAAAGGGTGGAATCACGGTAGTGAAAAATGAGAAGAATGAATTGATTCCCACCCGGACTACTACCGGTTTGAGAGTTTGCATTGATTATAGGAAGCTCAACAATGCCACTAGAAAGGATCACTTTCCCTTGCCTTTTATTGATCAAATGCTAGAAAGGCTTGCGGGGCACTCTTATTATTGCTTCTTGGATGGTTATTCGGGGTACAATCAAATCCCCATTGCTTCGGAAGACCAAGAAAAGACTACTTTCACTTGTCCTTTTGGAACTTTTGCCTATAAAAGGATGCCCTTCGGATTACGCAATGCGCCGACCACTTTTCAACGGTGTATGATGAGTATTTTCAGTGATATGGTGGAGCACACAATTGAGGTATTCATGGATGACTTTTCTGTTTTTGGTTCATCATTTGATTCTTGTTTGAAAAATCTATCTATGGTGCTTCAAAGATGTGAAGAAACCAATCTAGTACTTAATTGGGAGAAATGTCACTTCATGATGCAAGAAGGGATAGTCTTGGGGCACCGAATTTCATAAAAGGGCCAATAAGTGGATAGAGCTAAAATTGAGATTATTGAGAAACTCCCTCCACCAACTTCGGTTAAAGAGGTGAGAAGTTTCTTGGGGCATGCAGGTTTCTATAGGCGCTTCATCAAGGATTTTTCCAAAAATCATAAAGCATTTGTGTGAACTATTGTTGAAGGATGTCAAGTTTCATTTCACCAAGGAATGCTTGGAAGCTTTTACTACTCTCAAGGAGAGACTTACTACAGCTCCTATCATCACTTCTCTGGATTGGAACATTCCTTTTGAGCTCATGGGTGATGCTAGTGATTATGCTATGGGAGCAGTTCTTGGTCAAAGGAAGAATAAAATTCTACATGTAATCTATTATGCTAGCCGCACTCCTAATGATGCTCAACTTAACTACACAACAACGGAGAAAGAACTCTTGGCGGTTGTCTTTGCCCTTGACAAGTTTCGATCCTACTTGATTGGTTCCAAAGTCATTGTTTATACCGATCATGTAGCCTTGCGTTATTTATTGACGAAAAAGGAAGGCAAGCCAAGGTTGATTCGATGGATTCTTCTTTTACAAGAATTTGACTTGGAAATTCGAGACAAAAAGGGATCCGAGAATGTGGTGGTGGACCATTTGTCTAGATTATTGAAAGGCCGGGAAGAAGCCAATGTTCCTATCAAAGAAACATTCTTGGATGAACAATTGTTTGCTATTCATTCCTTTACAACTCCTTGGTATGCAGATTTTGTGAGACTTACTACAGCCCCTATCATCACTTCTCCGGATTGGAACATTCCTTTTGAGCTCATGAGTGATGCTAGTGATTATGCTATGAGAGCGGTTCTTGGTCGAAGGAAGAATAAATTATGCATGTAATCTATTATGCTAGCCACACTCTCAATGATGCTCAACTTAACTACACAACAACGGAGAAAGAACTCTTGGCGGTTGTCTTTGCCCTTGACAAGTTTCGATCCTACTTGATTGGTTCCAAAGTCATTGTTTATACCGATCATATAGCCTTGCGTTATTTATTGACGAAAAAGGAAGCCAAGCCAAGGTTGATTCGATGGATTCTTCTTACAAGAATTTGACTTGGAAATTCGGGACAAAAAGGGATCCGAGAATGTGGTGGCGGACCATTTGTCTAGATTATTGGAAGGCCGGGAAGAAGCCAATGTTCCTATCAAAGAAACATTCCCGGATGAACAATTGTTTGCTATTCATTCCTCTACAACTCCTTGGTATGCTGATTTTGTGAACTTCTTGGCCAAGGAGATTCTTCCTCTGGACTTATCTCACCCTCAAACAAAAAGATTCCTTCATATGGTTCGTTTCTACTATTGGGAAGAACCTTTCTTGTGGAAGCAATGTGCGGACCAAGTTATACGGAGGTGTGTTCCGGAGGAAGAGATGGTTAGTATCTTGAGACATTGCCATTCATTTCCATGTGGTGGTCATTTTGGGGGTAACAAGACCGCCGCCAAAGTCTTGCAATCCGGGTTCTATTGGCCTACTTTGTTTAAGGATGCCCATTCATTCATTCTAGCATGTGATGAATGTCAACGCACGGGGAACATTTCAAATAGAAATCAAATGCCCTTAACCAATATCCTTGAGGTGGAGGTTTTTGATGTGTGGGGTATAGATTTTATGGCGCCATTCCCTAACTCTTTGGGAAATTACTACATCCTTGTGGCGATTGACTATGTTTCTAAATGGGTGGAGGTCATGGCGTTACCCACCAATGATTCAAAAGGGGTTTTGAAGTTTTTAAAGAAGAACATTTTTACAAGATTTGGCACCCCGAGGGCGATTATTAGTGATAGGGGTACACATTTTTGCAACCGGCAATTCAATTCTTTGCTTGCCAAATATGGCATTACTCACAAGGTGGAACCTCCTTATCATCCTCAAACAAGTGGCCAAGTGGAGATTTCTAATAGAGAGTTGAAAAAAATTCTTGAAAAAACGGTGAATGCGTCAAGGAAGGATTAGTTCTTGAAGCTAGATGATGCCTTGTGGGCTTACCGTACAGCTTTTAAAACTCCTATTGGTATGTCTCCTTTCCGCTTGGTATTTGGGAAAGCTTGTCACCTCCCTGTTGAATTGGAGCACAAAGCCTTTTGGGCTATTAAATTTCTGAATTTTGATATGACTGGTGCGGGAGAGCAACGTGTTTTGCAATTGAATGAGCTAGATGAAATCCGCTTTGATGCTTATGAGAATGCAAAAATTTATAACGAGCGGACCAAGAAATGGCATGATAGTCATATTGTTCGGAAGGAGTTCAAGGTGGGGCAACAAGTGTTGTTATTCAATTCAAGACTCCGTCTATTTCTGGGCAAGCTCAAATAAAGATGGTCGGGTCTTTTTCTTGTTACCGCGGTGTTAAGCATGGAGAAATGGGGACTTCATTTAAAGTGAACAGGCAGAGGTTGAAGCCCTACTATGAAGCTGAATTTTCTGGAAGGAAGGTCACTCTTCCTCTCCAAGATCCACAACAATGAGCAAGCAAGAGTCGGGCCATCGACTATAAACTTGGCGCTTGTTGGGAGGCAACCCAACCGGGGTAACTTCGTTCCCTATTCTCTTTTAAATTGCTTTATTTTCATGTTTTTATATGTTTTACTTATTTTGAAAACTAATTGGGTTGGTCATGAAGTGTTTTGGTACAGGATATGCAATTGTGAGAAAATGAGACAGAGGCAAAGTCCGATCGATCGGGCTTGGTGTCCGATCCATCGGACCAGGTGAGTTGAAACCTAACCCGAGGTGAAAACTGATCGATCGGATTTAATACCGATCGATCAGATGAGTGGGCCAGGGTTTTTAAAAGAACCCTAGCCCGCGCAGCGCCCCATTTCTCCTTATTTGTTCTTTCTCTATTCTCTTCTCTCACGCGCGACAACCCCTCACCCATTTTCATCCATTTTTTTTTCAATTCCACTTGCACCTACTCAATCTCCTCATTTTGGTTAGCATACATCCCAGGTATGATTCTTTTACTTCTCTTGGCTTTCCATTTTGAGACTGTGTGCTGCCTTAGTTGCTTTGTATGGATTATGGATGGTGTGGGTTGGTAAAGTACTGCTTAGAAGTGTGTGAATTGCTATTTGTGGTCTCTGGGATCTGTCTCTTCTATAGCTAGGAGAGAACCATGGCACTTTTGAGTCATTCTTTGAGAGTGATTGGAGGATACACGGTGACATAATGGACCAGCCATTGAATGCTTGGGCTAAGGCATACTTACGTCGTGCCCAGCTAAATTTTCTGTGGAACTACCAATATTTTATGCTTGATGTTTATTCAGCCTTAGTACGTGCTTTCTACCGTACTCTGCGCGAGGTTGATACAGTTGAGGGCCTGGATGGTCCCACCCGCTATACAGTGAGGATAGCCAAAGTCGACCGGGGAGCAGTTTCTTTTACTTTCGCCACTGCAGATATATGTGCCGCTCTGGACTATCCAGCTACCTACTCTGAGGATCTTCTCGTAGGACCTCCGGTAGAGGTCGACCATACCACTATGTTCCACACTTTGGTTCCAGATCCGGGGGTCCGTCATAAGAGTAGGCATGCTGCAACCCGAGGCTCTATTCCCTCTCGCCTTTGGGTTATTGACAGTATGGTGAAGAAAAATCTATGGCCACATGGTCATAAATCTAAGAGGCGAGGCCCCGCTTTGGAGTTACTATACTACTTCCACTAGGAGTGTTGGTTTGATGTGGGAGTCTACTTTGTACGGGCCATGCTGCAGTGCGCGGTGGAGGTACGTGAGGGGAAGAAGCTACGGTTATTCTTTCCATGGCTGATCACTCGTCTACTCTGTCAATTGGGCCACCAGCTACCAACGACCGGTGATGCTGATAATCTTATTTCTGATCTTTCCAAAGCAGACTGGAATTTGTGAACCAGTCATCTTCCTCCAGCTGATGATTCTGATGCTGAGCCGGTGGTTCCCAGTGCTCCGTCCAGTTTTGCTGAACCCCCTCCTGCTCGTCCTATTAAGGAGCGATTGGATGCCATTGAGTTGTGTCAGATGGAGACCCGTGACCAGCTGGCTGCTATTCGTGCTCAGCAGTCCGAGGATGATAGATCTTTTGCACCAGTTGTCCATGCAGTCTACATCTACATCTGCACCTGCACCTGCATTTGCTACTGTTGAGCCTACCATTACTCCTCTTCCATCTAGGTGACGTTCTATTTGAGATCACCCAGGTTATTTTGTTCCTCTCTTCCCTACTTCGTATTTACCATTTGAAACACTGAGGACAATGTTCACATGTAGTGTGGGGGTGGGAAGGAAACTTTTCCTTTTATTGTGTTTTCCTTTTATTTTTTTTCTCTCCCTTGGAACTCTTGAATTTTGTAGTAGTGTAATTTTTCTTTTAAAATTTTAGTGTTGCTTTCCGCTTTCTATGATGCTTGCTATTGATGTGTTCATTGCATTGGAGATGAATTGATGAATTGTGGCTTAGAAATTGACGTTGTTGTTCAAATTAAACTTGTGGCCAAAGGATCAAATTGAAAAATTTTCGGTAGTTGCACATCCATTACTTAGCAAATTGTGGAGATTTGTACCAATGTGAGTTTTTGAGCCATTCGTTTCTCAATGAGTGATGAAAATCAACTCTATTGTTTTTGTTCCGCTCACTATAATATTTGTTTGATCTCATTATCCTTCATTTTGGTTGCTTGCTAAGTATTCATTACATGACATTACATCCTAATCACTTTCTAGTGGGAAATTCAATAATGTTCTTGAAATATGAGAGTAAGGCCATTTTTGGATCGATAAATACCTTTCTCACCCTATCTTACATATGTTATCCATTGCACCCTTATTTGAAGCCAAACACTAGCCTTTTGTTCATAGCCATTTGCCTTCTTATTATTATTGTGAAGAAAGAGTTGTTTATCTTAAATGAGAAGACGGGATGGTATATGCTGAATTTATTGGACATTGAGGGAGTGTGGATGCATGTTGTGGTTCTCTTTTGGAAGAAATTTGGGGTGTTGATCGGTGGGAAATGGAAAATATTGTAAAAAGGAGCATGCAATTATTCTTGAAAAAAAAAATTCTGATAAGAATGAAATAAAAGTGTATTTGCATGTGGTCTTACATTGTAAAGTTGATTGTGAAGAAAAGGGGATGATGGAGGAATGAAAAGATAGTGAAGTAGTGGGAAAGTTTGAATGATATTTCTATATGTAATGTTTCTCCACTTATTCAAAATCTTGTACCCTTTACCCTTCTCATCTAACCTTCACCCTACATTACAAGCTTAAAAAGTCCCACTTGATTTTGAGAATACCTTGGATTTGAACACAAGTTTGTGAATAAGGATGTAGGTCAATTGCTTGGTTAAGTGACATCCATTCACGAGATCATTTAATTTGTTCCTTAAGTTTCCATTGAATTATTGCATGTGGGAATTCTGATTTCTTGTTTACATTATTCCGCCCACATGCACTTGAGAGAAGCACTTAGCCATTTCAGTGTGATTTTGCTTGTGAGTGAATATCTGTGAGGCTTGAAGTTGAAGCTAAGAGCTTTGTAATGTGCTGTGTTTTCTGTTTGAGTTTGATATATGATCCTAAGGCTACTGGGCATTTTATAAAAGATTACTGAGCTACAGTTTTGTTGACGATTCTCTTTTGTCTTTGAACTACTTTCAGTCCTGAGATTGTGGGAAAGTTGTAGATTTCAGTTCTTATTGATTCTAGAGTTACTCGAGGACAAGCAAAGATTAAGTGTGGGGGTGTTTGATGTGCCAATTATATGCATATAATTGTGCATCCTTTTACATGAAATCTTGCATTGTTTAGAGTTGTTTTAGAATTAATTATGCCTAAAGAGTGGTTAATTGTGCATTTCGGGTGTAAGGGTAATTATGGAAGAAAAGGAGCGAAAAGGATGAAAATTGGAGTCAGAGCATAAATCCGATCGATCGGTGACCAAGTCCGATTGATCGGACAGCCTTGAATCTGGATTTGGCCCGAGAGAAATTTCGATTGATCGGTGACCAAGTCCAATTGATCGGCCAGTCCCAAATCATGATTCTGAAGATTTCTACTGCCCGAAATTACCCTCAAATGATGTGGGTCCATTTCAAAACGACACAGACTTGTTAGAAAAATGACTTGAGGGTTTTTGGGAGTATAAAAGCATAGATTTTTAGGGTTTGAAGAAACTTTTGGACTTTGGAAGCAAAATCAAGGGTTTTGGAGACTTGTCTACAGCAGTCATTGAAGTTGAGCAAGGGGATCCAGGGGTTTCTCTTTATTTCTTCCTTGTTCTTGTATTTAATGATTGCCATTTTGGATCTTGATTTGTATTCCTTGGTTATGAGGAACTAATCCTCTAACTAGGGGTCCTAATGGAACCCCTCTTTGAAGATTGAATGAGATTGATTTATTATTCTTGAATCGCTCTTTGTATTGTTGATTCTTTGTGGATGTGCTTATTGCTTTCAAATGCTTGATCACCATTTAGATGATTTTGAGCCTAGGTTGAGACTGGAAGGATATGCCTAGGGTTGCAAGAGTTCATAGAGAACATAGGTTGCATGAACCATAGGAATATAGGTTTATGACTTATGCAATAGTTATATGATTTCCATTGTTCTTAACGAGTTTTCAATATATGAATCCGAGTGTTAGGAATAATAGGGATTTATGTTGACAACTCTTTCGGTGTATCTAGGAATAGAACATTGAATAGGTTGGGAAATCGATTGTCAACAATTAAATTGAGAATTGGGAATTAATGAATCAATGGAGTTCAATTGGATAAGAGGTGGCGAAATTAGGAACCCTAGTGTTTACTTCTCTTGAAAACTCAATTTCTTGTTTATTGTTTGATTAATTACTTAATTTATCATTTACTTAGTGATCTCTTAATTACTTGTTTAGCATTAGATAAAATACAACCAACAATTCACATTTCCATCGTAGTGTGATAATTACTTGGATTGACATTGAATTGAAATTGCCAATATATCTTCGTGGGAACGATACTCTATTCACTCTTTATTATTTGTGCGACTTGTACGCTTGCGAATAATTCACATCAATAGCTATTGACAGGATAAAAGTATTCTTTATTGTGGTGCATGAAAAGTTTTCTAAACATAGGGAGGTGGAGGTAACACTCTTAACTATCATTTTTTGCATAAGAGAACTGAATTCTTAATTTGATTGCATTTGGTTCTGACTAATGTAATGGTGTACAATTGCAGAAATTAATAATCATTCCTGTGAAAAAAAAGAAGCTGGGTATGGCATTCAAGAGGAACAAGAAGATGATTGTTGAAGCTTTAGAGGTTAGAAGTGAATTAATTTCTTGAATGGTTCTTGATACTCTAAAGCTTTCTGTAGCATTTGATTGATTTTCTGTAGTACTTTATTATCAGGCAATCAAGGGAGAATAAGCTATGAAAATGAGGGCTGATCTGTAATCCAAATGAGAGGTGGATTTTCATGTCTACACTTTTGGGAAAAGTTTACATTAAGAAGAGCATGTTTCAATTTCAATGGAGAAGAAGAAAGGACACCATAAAGTTTTCCCAGCATCTGTGATTGAGCCATCTTCTGGTGTTGGAAGGATAATATATTGCCTCTATGAGCAGTCTTTTAATTAAATGCAGGTAAGGTTGGAGACCTGGAGACTGGAGTTATATGAGTGGTAGAAAGTGATATCTCTGTGTACATGCTTGGAAACCCTTACGACATAAAGACTGTCAGCATTTCTTTCGGGTGAAGATGCTAAAATAGATGAAAAGTTTGGTCATCATCTTGATCTTTTTTCTTTTTTTTTTTTTTTTTTGTGATTTCGTAGTGCTATAAAATTTTTAAAAATATTCTGTTACATGCCAACTTAATTTTTTTTTAAAAAAAACCTTTATTCATTGGACCACAAAAAAAGCATTGCCAACCATCTTTTGATATATGGAGAAGATCCTCCATTTTTACTGAAATCGATGAAATGAAGTGTTTCTACTACACTGTCCACCCACCATGGAATTGCATCTTTGATTGAATGATGTTCATGCCGGAAGTTTCTATAAGGAAAATGAGATAGATACATAATAATTGGTATACATAATCTACATAATCTATGTGGCATGCCAACTAAGCATGCCACATAGATGTTTAAACAAAACCCTAAAATCTACATGGCTTTCCCGCTTATATATATTTAGAATATCACTCTTTTCCAGACTGTACTATAACCATTCCCATACGTTACCCAATCTAATACGTTACAGCCTTCGACGACTTATTGTCTCTTCACTGACTCCGGCTACAAGCTTATTCGTGCCTATCTCTTCTTCGACTCCGGCTACAAGATTCTTCCTGCCTTTCTCTTATCCGACTCCAGCTACAATCTTCTTCGTGTATCTCTCTTCTCCGACGCCGGCTGCAAGCTTCTTTGTGTCTCTCTCATCTTCGACTCCGGCTACAAGAATATCGGTGTCTTGCTGTTCCGACTTGTGCGACTTCCTTGTGTTACTCCCGACGACTTACGAGTTATGAGTTTCCCCAATTTTTCAAGGTTCATATTCCCTTATTCAATGTTTTTTATGAACAATAGAGTTTATGTTTTTGATCTGAATGGTATTGGTCATAATGATCCCATGTTATTCCTTTTACATTTGTTGTGTTTGAAGTATTATTTGACAATGTTGGTGATGAACAATTGTTGTTTCTTAAGATGTCTTCCATGGTGGGACTTTATCAATGGAGATACCTATTTTTTTAATGTCAGTTACTTATTACATTACGTTTTGAACGTGTATTTGGTACCAGTTGTTAATGCATTACGAATAATCAATGTATTTAAACCAGTTATTCATTGTATAGAGATTTTCCTTGTTAAATAAATTTGTCTTACTTTGATGGTGGGACTTTATCACTGGGATACAAATCTTTGTCATGCTAGTAGTTTATTACATTACGATTTTGAAAGTGTATTTGTTACCCAGTTTTTAATACATTCCGAATAACCAGTGTACTACTGAATTTATATTTTATTCCTGACAAATATATGTTTCAATATTCTTTTTGCAGTGAAGATATGGTTTCACTTGATGATATTTATAGTGAGATCAATATCAATCAACTTGATTGTGTTCAGAATTGTACAGAGACTGTTGCATCGAATGTGCCAGTTATAGGAATGCTGTTTGAATCGGTTGATGATATGTTTAAATTTTACAAGGAATATGGTCAAGTAAATGGGTTTTCAATCAAGAGGAGGTCATTAACGAAGGATGCGAATGGTGATTACAAATATCTGATATTTTCATGCGGGAGGTCGGATAAATTTGTATCACGTTCGAAGAATCCAGTCAATCATCGTGGCTATAGTAAGAATGAGTGCAAGGCGAGGCTTGTTGGTAGACTTTCTGTTGATGGGAAATGGAAGATTACATTGTTTGAAGATGTCCACAACCACGACCTAAGTCCTAGTCATTCTAGATTTTTCGTGTGCAACAGAGAAATAAATCCGTCTGTGAAAAGACAACTAGAGATTAATGATATTGCTGGAATTCGACCGAACAAGAGTTTCAATTCATTTGTCATTGGTGCCGGTGGTCATGAAAATATTCAATTTCTGGAGAGAGATACTAGAAACCTTCTTGCTAGGACTAGGCGTTTGCGCCTTGGTGAAGGGGATGCTAATGCCGTACATGATTACTTTCTTAAAATGCAAGCTAATAATCAGGGGTTTTTTTCATTGATAGATTGGGATGATGATGGACGTTTAAGGAACGTTTTTTGGGCAGATCCGCGTAGCAGGGCAGCTTATCATGAATTTGGTGATATTGTTACGTTCGATACGACATACCTAACTAACAAGTATGACATGCCATTTGCCCCGTTTGTTGGTGTGAATCACCATGGGCAGTCAATACTTCTTGGTTGTGGTTTGATATCTAGTGAGGACACTCAAACATTCGTTTGGTTATTTAGGACATGGTTAGCGTGCATGGGTGGTATTGCTCCTCATGGTATAATAACTGACCAGGATAGGGCAATGAAGAATGCTATTGAAATTGTCTTTCCAAACACAAGGCATAGATTATGTTTATGGCATATCATGAAGAAGGTCCCTGAGAAATTTGGATCACATGGTGAATATGAATCCATCAAGCGAATGTTGGCTGAAGCTGTTTATGACTCACATAGTATTGAAGAATTTGAAAGTGAGTTTTTTTTTTAATTTAAGCTTACTGGCATTTTTTTCTTGTATGACAGTGCATTAAATACACTACATAATTCAAAGTGTAATTAATTAATTACACTGTGAAAATCAAATGCATTTATATAACTCAAAATTTTTTCTTTTCTCTTAGATAATTGGAGTCTGCTTATTTACCTGCATAATCTGGATGGTAATTCTTGGCTGGATAATATGTACATGGAGAAAGAAAAGTGGGTTCCTATCTACGTAAAAAAATATTTTTGGGCCGGAATGTCAACAACTGGTCGGAGTGAGAGCATGAATGCTTTCTTTGATGGTTATGTAAACTCAAAGACTACGTTGAAACAATTTGTCGAGCAATATAGTAATGCTTTGCGGAAGAAAATTGAGAAGGAATGCCAGGCGGATTTTGACTCAGCCAACAAGAAGTTAGTGTGTGTTACAAAATACGAAATGGAAATGCAAATGCAAAACACATTGACCCAAGCGAAGTTTCTAGAGTTTCAGAAGGAATTGAGTGGGATGATGTATTGCGGTATCAAGTCAATGTGTACCGTTGAATTAGGCACTCAATACATTATATACGAAGACATTTTTTATGGTGAAGGTGGCAAGAAGAAAGTTATGCTCACTGTGATGTATGATGGACTTAACGTTGGGTGTTCTTGTTTGAACTTTGAGTTTAAGGGTATTTTGTGCAGGCATGCTGTAACTGTCCTTATGGCAAATGATGACTATTTACTTCCGGCACATTACATATTCCCGCGGTGGAGGAAAGATGTTAGAAGATGTCATTCTCGAGTGAAGATAAGCTTTGATGGGTGGACAACCACAAATGAGCAAGTCCGGTATGATCATATGTGTAAGACATTTGCTCGGTTGGCAGACTTGGCAGCGGAAAATGAATACCATTATTCAAACGTCATAAAGTGGATTGAAGGGAGCATAAATAACATGGCAACAATTCCAAGACAAATACCGATTGCTTCTTTGACGGTGAGTTCTTCAATATCTAATGATCCAATAATCAAAAAAGGGAAAGGACGCCCACGCAGTGTCATGAAGAAGAAGGTTTTCAAGAGGAATTATGGTGGTAGCACGAGCAACGCAGCCGGAGGATCTGGGCCTAATGGAGGTCTAGGGTGTTGAGTGTTCAAGATGTGGTTCATTGTGTTATAAATTTTTATTGGTTGTTATCATTCCGGTTGTTAAATACATTATGGTTGAATGAGGGTACTTGTATTTTATATTTAAATGCATTATCAGTTAACAGTGTATTTAACTTATTACATTATGTTTCGGTAGTGTATATTTATCCCAGTTGTCACCCAAAAGTTAATGAATTATGAATTAACAGCTTATTTAACATCTCTGTACATGTCTAGTATGATAGTGTATCCACATTCCATTCGTTTTTTATGACCCAATTGAATTTGTTTCCCAATTTCTTCATGGAAATTTAATTCATTTTTATTATCTTATTTACATAATGTCTACTAAGTTCAAAGGTTTTAATGCATCATGATATAATAATATATTTACTTACAAATTGTTATATAAATTAATGTGAGGTGTTCATCCATAAATGCACCAATCGATGTGGGCAAAAATATACATAGACAGTCATTTCAATGTATAAGGCTCAGTTGCCTTTTAAACATCCAAAAAATAACAAAAATTATCATGGTTCCATTAAGGTAAGTTTAACTAAAGAAATTTCTTACTCATCATTTCCACCTTTTCATAGTGGAAAACATCCCATGAATATCCACCATCATTCAAAAAGTTATGGATGTATTTTGCCCTCAGTTTGTAGATGTCTGTTTTGCTCAGCTTCTTCTTCATGCTCACGTTGTTGAATATACAATCAATCAAGTACATGCATATTAAGCCGCAATCGAGCCTGTTTTTTCATTACAAAAGAATGTGTCAGTGTATTTATATATATTTTCTAAACAATAAATTGAAGAAAAATTTATTCGGAGATGCTTAACCCAAATACATTACACGGCATCGTAGTGTAGTTAAATAATAAATAATTGAATCAGACATTACCAAAATCTTTTTAAAGGTAAAAAAATTCCACATTATATACATAAATACACTTTCAATAATCTTGCAGAAAAAAATCACAAACCACAAACCATTATAATTTCACTAAAAAATTCGGCAGCATCTCCCCTATAAATTGGATAACCCAACCTGTAAACAAATCTAGAAATATATAAAACACTTCAAACTCCATCATCCCTCATGCTTCATCATCAAACACATAATCCATCCTCATTATCAGACACACATTACTAACCATGCAATCCAACTACAGTAGGCACAAAAACAGGGTAGTTATAGATTTCTTCATAAACAGCAGATACATTACAAACGTGTCAGTGTATTTATATATTTAGTCTAAACAACAAATTGAAGAAAAAAGTATTCGGAGATGCTTAACCCAAATACATTACACGGCATAGTAGTGTAGTTAAATAATAAATAATTGAATCATACATTACCAAAATCTTTTTAAAGGAAACAAAATCCCACACTATATACATAAATACACTTTAAATAATCATGCAGAAAAAAATCACAAACCACAAACCGTTATAAGTTCACTAAAAATTTCGGCAGCATCTCCCCTATAAATTGGATAACCCAACCTGTAAACAAATCCAGAAATATATAAAACACTTCAAACTCCATCATCCCTCATGCTCCATCATCAAACACATAATCCATCCTCATTATCAGACACACATTACTAACCATGCAATCCAACTATAGTACGCACAAAAACAGGGTAGTTATAGATTTCTTCATAAACAACAGATACATTACAAACCTCGTAATGTGATTAAGTATTTATTTACGAACATAAATGGAACCCAGAAAATAATTAATAACAGTGCATTTCGAAACTTACGAAGTCGGGGCTTGTTGTGGTGTCTCCCACATGGACACCAATTTTTGTTGAGTGTATTGACTGCCAACCGGTGGTGGAAATAGAGTATCGTAATAAGCTATCTGCATACATTATATATATTAAACATTATGACAATATACTTATATATATGTACTTATTTACATTATATATGGATGCTTACCAGTTTCTCAGCATCTTTCAAGTATGGGTCTACTCCATGTTTCCTCCTCGGTAACAATGAATTGTAGTGCATCCATAGGCCATCCTCAGTGTCTAGAACCAATAATGTCCAGTGATTTGCAACCTCATGATTTCCAGCTGCATGGAGTGGGAAAATGATATACCTGTATCTAGTCCCACTACCACGAAGTTTGTCAGAGATGAATTTCTTAATTAGCGAATCCTTATTCATCCTCAAGAATGCCATGCATGAACTTGTAATCGCAAGGGAAGCGGTCTTGCAAATCTCAGGAGGTGGATCACGCGCAATAGGACCTTGTTTCCTTGTAAGATATTCCATGTGAGCATTAATGATCTGTAAAAACATTACAGTGTATTTATATAGGTTACTTAAAAAATGTTGGTTAACATGGTTTACCAAAGGTAATTTTTGTAATATGTATACTTACATTGTTTGTAATCATATTACTGTTATAAATGGTCAATATATCACTCAACAGTAATTGATTTTCACCATTCCACAGAACAATGCTGCAAAGACAACATTCAATGGTGTTATCATAATATTACACTATAATTATAAATAATGTAATTATTATAATTAAAGAAATTGTACTCAAATCATTTTAATAAAAGTAGGTATGGAACTTACTTGGATTTTTGAATACTATATACAGCCTTCAATTTATCCTGGTCAGGAGGGATAAGGTGCTTGTACATTGCACACTTTGTCTCCATAACACATTCTTTGCTCGTAGAAGGCTCCGGTGTCTTGCAATCATCAATATTGATAATTGCCAACTCCTTCCCATGGATATTTATTTTCGATTTTTTCTTTCTTAACTCGTACTCAAAGTCGGAATCTTCATTTGGTATGCGTTCCTTTTTTTTAATACCCTTGACCATTGAGTTAGGGGTATATGTAGTCTTCAAACCTTGAATTTGCCCCTGTTCAGATATTTCCTTCATTGATCCTTCGCTTTTCTCATTCGTTGCATCTTCATTGAACACTAATTGAGCTATGATATTATCATAAATTTTATCCTCGTTTGCAGCCTCTTCATTATTTGCTAATGCACTGTCAGGAATGACAAATTGATCCTCACGTGACTGCCATTTGTCATTCACTTCAACAATATCCGTTGTATTTGGCACCGCATCTTTCAGCAGTTCAATCTCAATATTTAGCTGAACATTAAGGGCAATGACCCGATCCATTTCAAATTGCAGGTCTTGATTTTTTCTTTGTTCATTATCCTTCTCAACCCGGAGCAATTCAAGAGCATTCGTTTTACCCTTCAATTCTTCCTCCAATTCTTGTATTTTTTGTGATGTTTCAATTGACTGGTGTCCGCCTGAATTTTTTTCGACATTGTCATCACTGCCATCGTCAGTTTCAAATGATGGATCACTGTGAACTGAACTGATGCTTGGTGTGTCTGCATCAGAACCTTCTTCCAATGTCACACAATCATTCCGTAGAGCTTCTCTCTCTTTTTCATCCATGGACAATTCACCTTCAATCACCTATTAACGGATGCACATAATATATGTCAAATACATTATAAGTGTGTATTGTATTTAAGACACATGACCCAAATAAAAAATAAAAACATTATAATTTCCTAATGTCTTTGATCAATATGAACAAAAACAATATAAATACATTATAATTACATAAAGTATTTAACTATAATGATCGAAAGCAATATAAATGCATTATAATTTGGTAGCGTATTTAAGTATAGTGAAAAAAAAAATATAGATACATTATAATTTGGTAGTTTATTTAAGTTATGTGAACTAACAGTACAAATACATTATAATTAAGTAAAGTATTTTTGTCTTTTGAATTTTAAAAAGTAAAAATACATTATGCAATAGGCAAAGTAATTATAAATGTAGTGAGTTAAATGTAGATAAATTTACTTGATTAACTAACCTTCCCCCCCACCAAAGTGCGTATATATTGTTTTTTGAAATCCTTTCGCCATCCACCTACGTCCCACTTTACAAACCTTGGGAACACGCCAAACTTTACGGGGGTGAAAACATTTGTGTGTTCACAAAACCAATACTGCAAGCAAATACACATAAATTGTCATTGTAAATACACATCAAGTAGTACTCGCACAAAGTAGTTATTGCTTACCGAGATCAAAGTTGCACAACCTGTAACTTTGTTTGTTTCCTTTTTGTACTTCTTAATTGATTGCACAATGTTCTCTGAGATTGCCTGCGACCAATTCCATTTCTTCATGTCCTCAACCACCTCAACAAATTTTACTAAAGCCCATGGTAACGCATCTGCTCTTGTTGAAAAGAACAGAGTCAGACATGTGTATAGCACAAACAAACGTGCGACATCTTTTGCGTCCTCGTCAGTATCCCCCATCAAAGCATTGTCAATTGCTTGTTTTATGTTGGGCGATCTCATCATATCAATTCCATTAAACCTTCGATTCACAAATTCACAATCATCGGGCTTCTTGCTTCGGCCTATTTTCAATGGAATATCTCCAGACACTACTCCAAATATCAAAGAAACATCATTCTCTGTAATGGTAACTCTCTTACCTCCAAGAATAAACGATCCACGCTTATCGTTGTAGGTGCCAATAATGTCTTGAACGATCAAATCGTGTTTTTTGATATTTAAATCCTTATGCTCCTCCTTCTTAAACACTTTGTACAAGTTCCAAAAAGGTGTCATTTGCAAAAACTTTTTATGACTGCTTTTCAATCACACGCTTCTTAATAGTGTTGCAATCCCTTGCAGATTAGACCGGTATTGTAATTTGGCCATACTGAAACAACAAATTTTAGTATTAACATTATGCAAAAAAAACCATGTATTATACAAACCGGTAGTGTATTATATAGTAAAATAAATCATTAAATCCAAAAGGTTAACCAATCACATTATGCATATTCTACTATACAAATACATTATTAAAAATGATAATGTATTATACACTAAAAAATTGATGTATGATAAAGCTTTTTATCTACCTACAGAGTTGAACCGATCAAAACAATCCCATTAAAACTCTCAAATAGGCAGTGTATTTATATACACACATACAATGGTAGTGTAATAAACCATTTTTATCTCCCTACCTAATGAAACCCAGCCAACAAACCCATTAAACATCTCAAATAGGCAGCGTATTTATACACCCAAACACAATGGTAGTGTAATAAACCATTTTTATCTCCCTAACTAATGAAACCCAGCAAACAAACCCATTAAACATCTGAAATAGACAACGTATTTATACACCCAAACACAATGGTAGTGTAATAAACCATTTTTATTACAATACACAATGAAACCAATCAAACATACCCATTCAACATCTCAAATTGGCAGCGTATTTAGATACCCACACACCATGGTAGTGTAATACCCATTCAACATCTCAGAATTCTTCATAAACTCCAAGCAAACATACCTCAACATCTCATAATTCTTCATAAACGAAAATGGATTTTTTGTCCAACAAATACAACTACAGATTGAGTTTTATAACTAAAAACGAACCGAAAAAAGAATACTACTTTCCATAAAAGTTACAAAGCAACCAACATAATTGTACTCACCTCCCTTGGAAGCTAACTCCGGAGCTCAAGCCGATGTCGACGAAAAATCCCGATGGCGACGAAACTGCTGCACCACACAATGATTTTCTACCTAGTCAATGAAACCGAGTAGAAAAGAGATTTAGACGTCAAATAAATTGTTTAGAACCAAAGTATTCACTCAAAGTTCATACCTTTAACTTCAATGTCGGGTTGCTTGTCGATATTAACCGAGCAATAGGAAGACCAGGCCAGATAACGGTTGTCAAGTAGATGTCGGCAATGGTTATCACAACCGATTATCACCGGAGATGAAAAAACTCACCGACGGTGTAAACATGGGAGGAGTTTTTCCATTTTTCTCTCCACATTTGATATTACCGAGGTTTTGAGGGTTTTGTATTGGAAATAACAAATCCAGCTTAAAATAATATTATCCCTTTTGAGAGATTTTGAAGTTTAAAATTGTCCAGTCATCATCCTAATCAGCATGCCAACTCATTATGTATCTTCATGTATACCAAATTTATGTATGCCTAGCATAACCGTTTCTATAAAATCTGCAAGGATCAGTGATGTTCATGCATGGAAGTGGCCAGAAGAGTTCCGAGGATCACAGCTTTTGCGCTTGACTTGTTTTTTTTTTTTTGATAAGACATAGATGCTTTGGTGACCCTAATTTCATCGTGCGCTTATTGCACTATGAAGGTTGGATACGATAGGTCATGTAGCACCATTCATGACCAATAACTCCAGTGTAACTCCAATGTCATTTGCAGTGGTGGACCCAGGAATTGAAGTTACCGGGGGCACAAAAATGATGCGGGGGTCCTGGGACAGCGCCCCCGGAATTTTTTTTTGGGTTCTTTATGTAATCTACTTACGAATATAAACGATAAATATAGAAACACATTAATAATATTTTAAACACATAAGAAACTACATTATAATTTATTACAATTGTTCTCTACGGGTTTTCATGTTTTAAAAGTGCGATATTACAACATCATTAGTAATAGTTCCGAGCAACTCCTTTTCTATGTAACATACTAGACAGTCATTCATAAATTGATTACTGATCCGGTTGCGCAAATCTGTCTTCACAATATTCATTCCAGAAAAGCATCTTTCAACACTTGTTGTTGCTATAGGCAAAACCAATGCTAACTTCAGAAGTCGATACACCAAAGGATCTGAAATATGCTTCCTTGTAGACACTAGCAGTCTAGAAAGATCACCAAGCCCTTTTAACTGACTAAATCTTTCATCTGTTCGTAAATCTGCAATATATGTTTCTAATTGATGCTCAAGAGTCATGCAATCAATAAGAGAAAAGTCATCGGGATAAAATTGAGCCAACCTCATCAATTTTGCTGAATCAAAATCATAAAATAAATCACAAGGATTCAAGCTAGTCACGCAAAGAAGCAACTCAGAATTGACCTCATTGAAGAGGTCATTAAGCTCCAAAAATTGCATATCAACAATCATATAAAAGCATTCCACGCGATAGTGATACGAATTAGTAGTGTTACTTTTTCGTCGTGGATGATAAAAATCAACATACTCTTCCTCCATGTTTACCATTGAAATCTTGTTGGCATTACAGAAGGTATAAATCTTACCTAGGAGAGATTCCCATCCTTCGTCCCTTACATTTTGCAAACGCCCCTTGGCTGCTTTGACAAGTGCAATAGCATTCAATATGTCTTCATCTTTCCTTTGCAAAGACAATGACAATTCACTTGTAATCCCCAACATAATCAACATCAGTTGCAAATTGAATACAAAATCAAATGATTGCAAATATCTCAAAAGGCCACGTGCTTGAGCTTTTTTTGTAGAATCTGTAGCATCACATGAAACAATTTCTAGCACTTCAATAACAGAAGAGAATAAAGCAACCAAGTTCAACAATGATTTGTAATGAGACCCCCAACGTGTGTCCCCAGCTCTTTTGAGACTTAACTCTTAATTCAACCCCTTTCCGGTTTCAATCTCACCATCACTAATTTTTTGTGCAATTTGTTCTACTTGACTTTGTCGAATCATGTCTCGACGCTTACACGATGCTCCCACAACGTTCAACAAAGTAGAGATCATATTGAAAAAATCCACAATATCAACATGCTTTCTAGCAACACCCACAAGAGCTAATTGAAGTTGATGTGCAAAACAATGAACATAATAAGCAGACTCATTTTCATTCAAAATCAAGCTTCTCAAGCCATTGAATTCACCTTTCATATTACTTGCTCCATCGTAGCCTTGACCCCTAACTTTCGTCAAACTCAACCCGTGATCACCAAATAAAGAATCAATGGCAACTTTCAAGGACAAAGTTGAAGTCTCCATCACATGAACAACACCAATAAACCTCTCTTTAACAACTCCATGTTCATCTACAAAACGCAAAACTATAGCCATTTGTTCTTTTCCATACAGGTCGCTAGATTCATCAACTAATACTGCAAAAAAATCATCCCTAAGTTCTTGAATGATAATTTGCACTACTTGACGTGCAAAACAATGAACAATGTCTTTTTGAATCTTAGGAGCAACCATTTGTTGATTTTGTGGAGCATTTCGCAGCACAACATTACTAATAGTTTCATTCTATTCAGCAGTATATTTTATCAATTCAATAAAATTTCCACTATTAGTAGAGTCCTCAGACTCATCATGACCACGAAATGGTAACCCTTGTCGCAACAAAAATCTACAAGCATCGATAGAAGTATTTAGGCGAATCCGATACTCATTTCTCAAAATTTTTGATTGCTTACGAAAAGCAGTCGCAATGGATTGCTCTTGTCTCATTAGATCTTCACATTTCTTCAATGATATATGGTGAGCACTATTGACTACACCAACATGGGCAAATAGTCTCTCTGTTTTATTCCAAGAAGAAAACCCTTCCGTTACAAAAGCCTCACTCCCACCTTGTTTTCCGAAATGATCTCTAAACAAGTAACAACAGAGACAATATGCTTTGTCTTCCTTTATGCTATACTCTAACCAATTTTCATATTGATCAAACCACACAGGATTAAATCGACGCTGCTTGTTTGCATTGACTTTTTTTGGAAAATCATGGCCACGGTTGACAAGGCCCCTTAATCAAATATGCTCTCCTTATTTCATCAATTTGATTTGGGTGATATTCTGAAATTGTTTTCCTTTCAGCGGGATCCGAAGGGAGGTTATTCAAATCAACCTCTTTTGGGATCGAAGAAGAATTGCCGCTTGAACTTCCACTTCCACTATCATGTGTGAGTTTCCTTTTAAAAAATCTCTCCATTATATTTATCTAGTAAAAATAAATAATAAATTTTGATATCAATTGAAAGAATCCCATTCATAATTTAAATTAAGCAAAAATTCTCATCATACCTCTCCTCTATTGGCTATTGCAGTTCTTTTTATCCTCCCAACTCCCAAGTTGCCAACACACGGGACCACTAATTCACATCAAATATAATAATATCAAATTGACAAACTATATAACACATATTCAATAAGACAAAATTGTGGAAAACAAGTGAATCAACTATAGATAAAGCAATAGATAAGACAAAATCGAACAAGAATATAACAATATGAAATTGACAAACTGTATAGCACTCATTCATTATATAACAAGTCAAAATCAAAGATTCAAAGGCTCAAAGCGAAGCGACAATTCAAAGAACACTAAGTCACTAACGCACAATTAGAAGAAACCAATAAAAACAAGAATAGATTAATACCTTGTTGCAAATCGCCAGTTATTTCGATCTCAAGCAGTCGATCTTAGGGATTTCCGGATTTGTCATTTGTCGTCGACTTGGTTGGGGAGACAAGTAGTTGGGATGGAGTCTTGGAGAGTTGGACAATAGATCGAGAATGAGGGTTTTGATTTTTGGGATTTTCCTATTTGGGTTGAATGAGAGTTGGGTTGGGTCTTAGTTAATGGGTTAAGTGTGTGTAATGGGGGCCTTTTATTTTTTTACTAGGGGCCTTAGTGTTAAATTGTTAAGAATGAAGGGTATATTTAGTGAAAAAAATTTAACTAACTGGGGGCCCGTGCCCCCAGTGACTCTGCAGTGGGTCCGCCACTGGTCATTTGACAGGTGAAATTTCAGATATGCTGGTGTAATTTTGGTTCCCGTCCCCAAATTCCTTCCAAATCATTCTGTCATGGGTATTGTAAAAATACTTTTAAAAAAAGGTGGGGGAAATTGTATTTTTTTTGGCCTTTTCAAATTAATGACTGATTATTTATTACAACTATTTGCACGTTAATTTATTTTAATGCTTATATGTTTTTTTGGCTGATTTATATGAGATAGCTGAGTTGTTGACATGGACCGCGCGAAGCGCGGGTATGCATTTAGTTCTATGAAAGTATAACTATCTCTATTATTTATATTAAAGAGATGCATATATTAGTTGCATATAATCTGTTTCACTATTTGTGTTTTTTAAACTTATTAAGAGTAGTCAAAGAAAAATAAATTCAAGTTTCCCAAAAAATCAAAGAATTCTCTGACTAATAATTTTTTTTTTGTTTCTTTATCCTTATAGGTCTATGTGCTGAAGAAGAATCACAATCTACTTTGAAAAATATTTGTGATGTTCGTAAAAAACAAACTCCAAAGACCGCTTTAGGGGTGTGCAAAACCCGTTTAAAACTTGACCCAACCCGCATACCCGACCCCACCTGACACGGGAAACCTGACCCCAACTCGTGTCAATGAGGGTCGAATGTGGATCATATATATCTAATTCATACTTAAAACGGGTCGAGTGAGGGTTGTGTTTTTTTAACCTGTTTTAACCCAACCCAACCCCATTTAGGATTAAATGACATAGTTTATACTCTTTTTTTTTTTTTTGAGTACAAATGACATAGTTTATACTTATATAAATACACTAATATATGAATATATTACATGTTATACTAAGACTTATCCATATTAGTCACAACCCTTAACTATTAAATGTAATATGAAAATTTTATATTAATCCTTATTTTTATTCTAATCCTTAATTTATTAAATTAAATTAATTGCTTGGTCTATGGGTTAAAACCCGACCCAACCTAACCTAAAATGAGGCTGGTTGAGGGTTGAAAGAACCCTCACCCGAATCTATGCGGGTCAGATGAGGTCTCTCTACAAACCCGATCCAACCCGACCCACTTGCATCCCTAGACCGCTTATATTGGCAAAGTGATAAATCTTTCTGAAAATCAATTCACACCTATTGTTGGGAGTAGTAGAAGCATTATGTTTGCTGGTCATCAAGTTCCAATGATTACAAGTCTGTATGAGTTAGTGACAGCAACTGATACACATCCCGAAGCATTATTATTAAATCAGTCGAACGCATTCTTCAAGCAAATAAAAGTTGGAAAGCATATTATTCATGATAGGACTATGTTTGCAATCCATTGCATTAAATAGTATGATCTTTTAACATTTTTATGATATAGTTTTCAAGAAGCATAATTATCATTATTTTTTTACAACCAAATTTCCAAAAAATAAATTTTAAATTCAAATAAATTTCATGTGTTAATATATTTATGATTTTATGTAGATGGACAACATGATGTTCATATATTTGAGATCAATGAAGTTGGTGCTGCTGAAGGTATGGTTTCATCAATACAATATGCATATCCAAAAAATTACTTAATTAATATTTAATTCAATAATGTTCGTATTTATATCCCAATTTGATGAATTAAGAAATTAAATTGATTTAATTTGTAGTGGGTCTCAAATAAAACAACATCATCATATTCTAATGATTTCCATCCTTAATCATTTTGGATATAGTTTCAATAGACAAGAATTATCATTATTATTTTTACAAACCGAATTCACAAAAAATACATTTCAAAATCAATTTAGTTTCATGTTAGTATATTTATGATTATATACAAATGGACAGAATGAAGTTCATTTATCTATCAATGAAGTTGGTGCAGCTGAAGGTATGGTTTCATCAATATAGTATGCATGTCCAAAAATTTATTTCATTAATATTTACTTCAATGATGTTTGTATTTATTTTTCAATTTAACAAATATTTGTGCAATAGTATCATTGAAATATTTGGCATTTGATAACATATATTGTAGGTAACGACAAGGTATAAGCTTAGAAGATATAAGCATTGATTATGATCTTGAAGGTAAAACTGACATGTGAATTTGTTAAATTATATTGATTTAATGTATAGTAGGTCTTAAATAAAACAACATGATCATATTCTAATGATTTTCAACCTTAATTATTTTGATGGTGATGATCAGTCGAATCAAATATATCACGAAGGTTTGTATTTATTTTTTCATACAATAAATTATGTATTTAATAAATGTTTAGTTTATTATATTATTATATCTTTAGTTAATTCAGACTATTATAAATTGTTGTGTTTTCAATTGTAAAGTATATGATTCTTAAATCTTTAATTTCATTACTTATATTGGGACATTGGTGATCCGATATTTGAATGCGAAAGTTGTGGTGCTCTCTTTTGGTACAATGAGGGAACAGAGAAATGTAGAAATTCAACAACTCTTAAATTTTCATTATGTTGTATGCAAGGAAAAGTACAACTTCCATTGATGAAAGAACCTCTGCAACTATTAAATGATCTTTTGCACAAAAGAGATGCTAAAAGCAAACATTATTTTGGCAATTCTCGAGCTTACAACATGATGTTTAGTTTTACATCGATGGGAGAAAAGATTGATAGCAACATTAATAAAGGATCAACACCTTTTATGTATGTAATGAATGGATAAAATCATCACATGATTTGAAGTTTATTACCCAAGTTAGGTTCAACTCTCAAATTTGCTCAACTTTATATATATGATACTAAAAATGAGGTTGAAAACAAAATGAGTGCTTTCATGTTTGTTAACTATTCAAAATATTTTCATTGAAATTATTGTTAACATTTTCTTTTATTTTCTTATTATTTTTCATTATAAATTTTTTATTTAAATAATTAATTTTGCAGATCAAAGGACAATCCAGATACATTTGATCGTGGAATAATCAATGGTCTTAAAAAATGTTAGATGAAAAAATATTCTCGCAAAATCATTTAGAATGGCAAGAGATAGGTTTAATTAAGAAGGTCTTATGAATGTCAAGCTTTGACTGATTCGGAGTCGAAGCTCTGATGGAAGAAGATACAATCTCTCCATTACTTCTGAAGTTGCAGCCCTTATTATTGGAGACATTGATTCTGATAATTTTCAAAGAGATATTATATTAGAAACACAAAATGGACTATTGAGACGAATTAGTGAATTGCACAATGCATACTTGTCTTTGTAGTATCCGTTACTTAATTCATATGGTGAAGATGGGATACATAGATTTTGTTTCAATGAGAGAGCAAGAGGGTGCTTCATCAAGAGAAAGGAATAAAGTAACAATGCGATAGTTTTTTGCATATAGGATTCAAGACATGAATTCTAAAGCTAACACAATATTATGCTCTAGGAAATTATTTCAAAAATTCATTATTGATGCTTACACTAAGGTTGAATCGCAATGTTTATGTTTTATTCGTTGCCATTAAAAACAATTTAGAGCTGATATATACAAAGGTTTGTCCAAAGTAGTGTTGAGAGGAGAAACAAATATTTCCTCTAAAAAAGTGTAATTCTACCATCGTCATTTATTAGGGGAGCGAGATATATGATTCAAAATTATCAAGATACAGGTGGTCCAACTTTCCTGATTTATTTATAACTTTCAATGTTTATGGCTTGGATAGAGGCAAATGGAGTTTATAAAGAAGCCAATAATCTCTCATATGCTGAATTTTCAAGAAAATTTGTATAGAGACAGCAAGAGCGTCAATAGTTCTTATGAAAAAAAAGATTCTCAATCAAAAGAATTTTGTATGTACCTCCAGGGTAGTGGTGAAATGCATTATCTTATAATTATGCTAAATATTGTAAAAAAACCCTACATGTTACGAAGATCTAAGAACTATCAATGGGGTACGTTATTCTTCCTTCAAAGAAGCATGTTATCCTTTAGGATTGCTTGATGATGATAGAAAATATGTTGATGCTTTCAAAGAAGCAAGCTTATGGGGTTGAGGATATTATCTCAGGAATCTATTTGTTTCTCTAATTTTTTGTCAGTGATATTATTTATTAAATTTTACTAATATATAATTTTTTAGCCCGTGATATTATTTATTAAATTTTACTAATATATATTTTTTTAGTGATATTATTTATTAAAATTAAAATTAATGATATGTTATGTTGCATATCTATAATATCATGTTCTCTTTAATTTAAAACATATTTATATGTATTTGTTTAATGTTTTCATATTTGCATCTAAGTGAGGAAGAGTTGCAAGATCTTACTCTTGCAGAGATGGAAAACTTGTTAGAAGCAAATGGAAAAAGTTTAAAGGATTATCCTCCAATGTCACTCCCAAATGAAATTTATTTTGCAGAAGTTCAAAATAGATTGATTCAAGATGAGCTCTCCTATGATAAATTTGCCTTTGCTGAAGAGTATAAGAACCTTCTTTTTTTGTCTCACCGATGAATATATGGGTGTTTATGAAACAATAATGCATGTTGTATAAGTAAGTGAAGGAAGTGTGTTCTTCTTATACGAATATGGAGGTATAGGAAAGACTTTCATATGAAAAACACTTTCAATAGCACTACGATCTAAGAGTCAAATTGTTCTTACAGTTGCATCGAGTGGAATAGCATCTCTATTGATTTCTGGTGGTAGAACAACTCATTTCATATTTGAAATTCCTTTGAATATTAACGAGGAATTTTGTTGTAATATCAGACAGGAAAGTCAATTGGCTTAACTAATCTGTAAATCCAAGCTCATAATATGGGATGAAGCCCCTATGACTAACATATATTCATTTTGAAGCTTTAGATAAGACCTTGATGAATGTTCTTAGAGTTACAAATCGGTGATGGTGAAATTGGTGATCATAATAATGGCGAGGGAATTGTAGAAATTTCAGATAATCTTCTTATCAAGGACTCAGACAATCCCTTGGCAACAATTATTGATAGCACATATCCTTGTTTTCTTTACTTCAGAAAATGGGAGATTCTAAGTATCTGCAGAAGAGGATAATTCTTGCGTCTACATTTGAAATTGTGCAAACGGTGAATGACTTTATGCTTTCTTAGTTCCAAGTGAACAAATAATTTATTTAGTTTAAACAGAGCTTGCAAAGCATATGTGAATGTTGATAGTCATGAAGATTTATACACAATTGAATTCTTAAATTCCATTACACATTTCGGTCTTCCAAACCACGAATTAAAATTGAAAATTACGGTTTTAGTAATGCTACTTAGACATATTGACTGGGCGAGGATTTAAATCAGTAAGTGATGGTGAACTTGTGACTGGGGAAGGCTTAAATCAAGAAGTAGTCTAGCTCGTGCTTCTAATACACATTGGGGATCACATTATGCCACTTTGATGAGCTTGATTAATATGTTTGTAACAGTGATTAGTGTGTTTGAGCAGGTTCAAGATGATGGCACGGGAGATCAAAAGGGTGTAGCACGTGGTTTGTTGTTTTCGATACAACAATATGATTTTATAT
Source organism: Tripterygium wilfordii (assembly GCF_013401445.1). Classification (NCBI taxonomy): domain Eukaryota; kingdom Viridiplantae; phylum Streptophyta; class Magnoliopsida; order Celastrales; family Celastraceae; genus Tripterygium; species Tripterygium wilfordii. Next base: position 5,765,508 of record NC_052232.1, on the reverse strand, counting down.
TCAATCTACACTTAATAAGGAAGGTTCTATCAATGACGTGTCACAAGCATTACAAAGAAAAGATCAAGATATTATGCATGCTATGATGCTTGTTTAACATTCCAAGAGGCAATTACAGATGCTTAAAGAGAATGGATGAGATAATTTTTTGGAGGAAGTTGCATCGTTTTGTAATAATCATGAAGTTGTTGTTTCGACAATGAAGGAGTTATATATAGTTGCAAGTCGATCATGGCGTAAAAATGAATTTACCAACCTGCATCACTATCGAGTTGAGTTGTTCCACACTATGATTGATGTGCAACTTCAAGATTTGGATGAACGTTTTACTGAAGCAACTATTGAGTTACTAGTTTGTGTTGCATGTTTGAGTCCAATTGATTCATTTTCTGCTTTCGATAAACACAAGTTAATTTGTCTTACTTCCTTCTACCCAAAGGTGTAGTCAACCGAGTTTCGTACGGGAACTGAAATGCGCGGGATCACTGTGGCCATTCCCGACTTGGCCAACTGTTTGTGCAAGAAAATAAAGGGCACGGGATCACAAGGCCTTTCCCGGCTTGGCCAAATGTTGGTGCAGAAAAATAAAAGGCACGGGATCACAAGGCCATTCTCGGCTTGGCCAAATGTTTGTGCAGAACAATAAAGGGCACGGGATCACAAGGCCATTCCCGGCTTGGCCAAATGTTTGTGCAGAAAAATGAAGGGCACGGGATCACAAGGCCATTCCCGGCTTGGCCAAATGTTTGTGTAGAAAAATAAAGGGCACGGGATCACAAGGCCATTCCCGGCTTGGCCAAATGTTTGTTTGAATTTATGCAAGAAAGTATCCATGAGTGTATGAATGCATGAAGAAAATTGTATTTTCTTTTATTTTTCTCATTTTGAAAATTTGATTTTGGTTAATAGTCGTAAGCACCATCACCCCCATCATCCTACAATCATCCATCATGAGAAGACTGCATCTTTGGATTCCACCCTATCTTCAATCTGCCATGTTACGCTTATTCTTGTATCTTTCATTCTCTTTTTGTCTGGTCTTTCCATCGATTTACTGCTTCCATCTTATTTCCATCAAATCCGACATACCTTTAACGCCAAGCAAAAGCTTTTCGGCTCCTGAATTTCTTGGGCCCCACTATGTCTTTTAACGTCATTTAATTTCTTTTAGCTCCTTTACAGTCAAGAACACCAAAATCTCTTCGGCTCCACCATGCCTTTTAGCGTCATTTAATTTCTTTTAGCTGCTTTACAGTCAAGAACACCAAATCTCTCAAGTTCCTGCTAAGAACAATGTCCTAATACACTTGTCATGATTCTTTTATTACTGAACTTAACTTCCAAATAAATTCAATAGTATGGAAATGCTTGTACTACATGAAATTTCTGAAGGCAAGATATACAAGCAATAAAAATCGTGGAGAACACAAACAATGAATGAGGAATTCAGAAATGAATTGAATGACCTCAGAGAGTTTTATTTAGAATAGATAGATAACAGGAGAGACTGATCAAGTATATATATGATTCAAGAGGGTTAGAAATAAAGGAAATAGCAGAAAATTTTACAAGATATAAAATGAAATAACTTTGATTCCGCACAAAACTGCCCCAGTTTTGTGTGCCCCCATTCTGCAATTATTGAATCTGACTACTTCCATATCAATTGTCTCCTTCGCAGCCTCATCATGCATACCTTTGAACATAACCAATTCACCTGTGTACAGCCTCGCTATCTGTCATTCATTGTATTTCCTTATATTCATCTCAAATCCTCAAAAGGCCTCTGCCTCATTCCCTTTAGTTGTTTTCACCACACCTTTCTGATCTCAATATTATTTGAAGCTCCCATGAAGGGTTTTCACTATAGTGGATACTTTTCTTTTTTCCCTAATTTTTGCCTGAAGCGCCCACGAGGGGTTTTCACTCCAGCGGGATTTTTATGGCTCTAATTTCTGCCTAGACCGCCCTTTCAGGTTTTCAATCTAGCGAGCTTTTTAACTCTAATTTTTGCCTAGATCGCCCTTTCGGGTTTTCAATCTAGCGAGTTTTTTTTTTTTTTTTTGCTATGGGTAATACTTTTTGATGGCGTCTGCATTCTCCGGATTAGGCAATTCTTCTCCATACATTATTGTCAAAATTAATGCCCCTCCCTCAAAAGCTTTTTTCACCACATATGGTCCCTCATAATTCGGTGTCCACTTCCCTCGGTGATCCTTTTGAGGTGGCAAAATCATCTTCAACACTAACTCTCCCTCCCTGAAACTGCGAGGTCGAACTTTCTTATTATGTGCTTTCATCAATCTTCTTTGATACAATTGCCCTTTACAAATTGCTCGTAATCTTCGTTCTTCAATCAAATTCAACTGTTCATATCGCATTCGAGTCCATTCTGATTCTTCCAATCCTGCCTCCAGAACTACTCGAAGGGATGGAATCTCCACTTCGATAGGCAAAACCGCTTCCCTACCATACACCAAGGAGAAAGGAGTTTCCCCGGTAGATGTGCGTATTGATGTCCGATAACCATATAAAGCAAAAGAGAGCTTTTCATGCCAATCTTTGTAATTCTGTGTCATCTTCCCAATGATCTTCTTGATATTCTTATTCGCCGCTTCGACAACCCCATTCATCTTTGGACGATAAGGAGTCGAATTATGGTGATAAATTTTGAACTGGTCACAAAAATCCTTCATCATTTTGCTATTGAAATTCGTGCCATTGTCAGTAATAATTCTTTCCGGGACTCCATATCGACAAACAATCTCTCTTCTCAAAAACCAAACAATCACGCTACTCGTCACATTAGAATACGAAGCAGCCTCCACCCATTTGGTAAAATAATCAATAGCAACCACAATGAAACGATGCCCATTAGAAGCCTTTGGCTCAATTGGACCAATGACATCTAATCCCCACATCGAGAAAGGCCATGGTGATGTCAACACATGCAATGGATTAACTGGAACATGTGTTCTGTCTGCATAAATCTGACACTTGTGGCATCTATTTGCATAACTTATACAGTCCCTCTCCATGGTTAACCAATAATACCCTACACGTATAATCTTCCTTGCCATTGCATATCCACTGGAATGAGTCCCACATATTCCTTCATGAATTTCCTCCATTATTTGTTTAGCCTCAGCAACATCAACACAACGTAAGAAAACTATTCCATCATTCCTTTTATAAAGAACATTTCCACTCAAGAAGAAAGATCCTGCCAGTCTCCTGATGGTACGCTTATCATTCTCTGACGCCCCTGATGGATATGCTTTCTTTTCAATGTACTGTTGAATATCATAATACCACGGTTTACCATCAGGCTCTCCCTCCAAATTTGAACAGTAACCTCGAACTTCTCGTCTCTCGATTTTAATCACCTGCACTTCCCCTTTTGGGTCTACATCAAACATTGTCGCCAAAGTTGCCAAAGCATCTGCTATTTGATTTTCTTCCCTGGGGATATGATCAAACTCAACCCAATCAAAAAACTTGACTAACTTTTTGATATGTTGGTAATATGGAATGAGCTTGTCATCTTTAGTTTCCCACTCATCATTCAATTGCCTAATCACCAACTGTGAGTCACCATAAACCTGTAGCCTCCTAATACCCATATCGATAGTAGCTTGAATTCCCATCGTACATGCTTCATACTCAGCCACATTGTTAGTACATTCGAAATACAATTTAGCTGTAAACGGGATAATATTCTCATCAGGTGATATTAACACTGCACCAATTCCACATCCCATGATATTAGAAGCCCCATCGAACAACATAGTCCATTTTGCCAAATCCTTCTGATTCTCCTCTTCTATCACCACAGTCATGACATCAATATCTGGAAACTTCAAATCCATAGACTGAGTATCATCAATTGCTCCATCTGCCAAATAATCTGCTATTGCACTCCCTTTGATTGCCTTCTGTGTGACATACAAAATATCATATTCTGATAACAACATCTGCCATTTAGCTATCCTCCCTGAAAAAAAGGTTTCTCAAAAATATATTTGATAGGATCCATCCTGGAAATCAACCACGTCGTATGATAAAGCATATATTGTCTAAGCCGATGTGCAGCCCAAACCAGAGAGCAACAAGTCTTCTCCAACATCGAATAATTTGCTTCACAACTAGTAAACTTCTTGCTTAAGTAATAAATGGCATGCTCTATTCTTCCCGATGAATCATGTTGTCCAAGCACACATCCCATCGAACTATCTGAGACAGTCAAATAGAGAATAAGCGGCCTGCCAGCCACGGGAGGCATCAACACTGGAGGACTTTTCAAATATTGCTTGATCTTTTCGAATGCAATCTGACAATCTTCGTTCCACTCAGTAGAGTTTCTCTTACGCAACAATTTAAAGATAGGTTCACAAGTAGCTGTCAACTGTGAAATGAATCTGTCCGAGGGGGTGGCATCTCCAAGATCGCCTTCACTTTATCAGGATCTACCTCAATTCCTTTCCTACTTACAATGAAACCTAACAACTTCCCCGAGGTTGCCCCAAATGTGCACTTAGCTGGATTCAACTTCAATTGATGCCTCCTTAATCGATCAAACAACTTCTGGAGATTCACAATATGATCTTCACCTTCTTTGGATTTTGCTATCATATCATCGACATATACTTCAACTTCTCTATGCATCATGTCATGAAACAAAGTGACCATGGCTAGTTGATAAGTAGCACCGGCATTCTTCAGACCAAACGGCATGACTTTATAGCAAAAGGTTCCCCAGAGGGTAATAAAAGTCGTTTTCTCACGATCCTCTGGTGCCATCTTGATCTGATTGTAACCCGAAAATCCATCCATGAAAGAGAAAGTTGAATGTCTAGCTATATTATCCACTAAAACATCAATATGGGGAAGTGGAAAATTATCCTTCGGGCTTGCACGATTGAGATCTCTATAATCGACACACATCCGCACTTTTCCATCCTTCTTGGGAACAGGTACAATATTTGCCACCCATTCAGGGTATCTAGCCACTGCTAAAAAACCAGCGTCAAACTGCTTCTTCACTTCATCTCTTATTTTCAAAAGCATATCTGCCTTTAATCTCCTCAACTTTTGTTTCACTGGGGTACATTCTGGAATCAATGGCAACTTGTGAACAACAATACTTGTATCAAGACCGGGCATGTCCTGATAAGACCATGCAAAGATCCTGGTAATTATGCAATAAATCTATCAACTTCTTCTTGTTTTCTCCTTCGAAGGCAGCTCCTACCTTAACCTCCTTTTTCTCCGTTTCAGTTCCCAAATTAACAACTTCTGTTACCTCTTGATGTGGCTTTATTAGTTTCTCTTCTTGATTGACTTGTCTTAACATTTCAGGTAAAATCTCAATTTCTTCCTCTATTTCATAGTCAGATTCAACATTGCTAATGGGCGCATCAAAATCTGGTTCATTAAGTTCGTCATCTTCGTTATCATCATTTTCAATCCTGTGAAAGAAATGAATAAAAATGGTTTTGAGAATGGAGAACAAAACTTAAATGGAAATGGAGAAACATGAATATGGATGACTGTCAAAAGACTTTCATTTCATGGAAAAGGGAATATGTACAAAGATTGAACATGCAATCGCCATACTATAAGATTTATTAAAAGCAAAGTAAAGCATGTTCATTACAAAAGACCCAAACGAAGGTCGTGAGCTGGGCCCACGATAATAGTGCACTCGGGATTACTCTTGCAGGTTCTTGAGAGATACTGGGAGCTCCAAACTGGTCCAGTTGCCTAATTTGAAATTTGAAGGACGCGAGATGACAAAGCAAGGTCTAGCAGTCGCACTCTGTTCCTCTTCCACCACAGCTACTTGGAACTCTTCAAACTGAACACATATATTTGCCAAAATTGCCCCAGTTACATCAGTTGAGTTTTCAACTGGCAGTTTTTGGCAGTTTTCCAAAAACTGCCCCAATATCAGCCAAACTTATCTTGTTCTACATCCCTCCATACACAAAACTGTCATAAAGCCAAGGAATCAGTTTCTTTTCAACTTCCAGCTCCTTTCCTTCCAGACGAGCAAACCTCTTCGCCTGCTTTTCTGCTTGTGCACGGTTCCTGTCAACCCTAGTTGGCTTATATCCCAAACCCCAACGTTCTGGATGTTTCACCATTTCTACTGGCTTCTTAATTCCTTGTCGATTCTTACCAAGTCCTTCTCCCGGGCGAAACCCCTTTTTCAACATAAATCTTGCCACATTCTTCGTAACCTTGGATACTTGTGGCATTAGGGGAGAAAATCCTTCCTTCACATAGCTAGCACTAGCAATTTCAAAAGATTGGAATGAACTCTCAATCCCTTCTGTCGGAGCATCAATAGGAGAATTATTAGACAAACTAGCAACCATCCATTCTGACTGGCCCTTTACTATATAAACCCTTCCATCATGAACAAACTTGAGCATCTAATGCAATGATGAGGGAACGGCTCCTGCAGTGTGAATCCAAGGTCGTCCCAACAGGCAACTGTAGGTTGGTGAGATATTCATTACCACAAATGGTACATTGAAAGTTACGCTTGCAACCTGTAAAGGTATTTCAATTTCTCTCATAATCTCTCTACGTGTTCCGTCGAATGCCCTTACTACCATCGGCACTGGTCTTAAATAAGATCTGTCAATCGGCAGCTTTTCAAAAGTCTCCTTTGGTAAAATATTGAGCGATGACCCATTATCCACCAAAATACTTGCTAATTCCCTTCCACGACACATGGCTGAAATATGCAAAGCCTTGTTGTGCCCCATCCCTTCAGGCGGAATATCATCCTCAGTAAAGGACAACAAATGGGACGCCAACACATTTCCCACAATGCCATTAAAAGAGTCTGTAGGAATCTTGTCTGATACATACGCCTGATTTAACATTCTCATCAAGACTTGTCGATGCCGTTCAGAACTCATTATCAACTCCAAGATCGAAATCTTTGCAGGGGTTTTCTTCAATTGATCCACTATCATGTACTCACTCTGTCGAATAATTTTTAGGAACTCCTGGACTTCCACATCAGTTACAACTTTCTTTTTCTCCTCTGGGCGTATAAAAAGACCTTCTTCCGGAATAGAACCAGATCCTTCAACTTCAGGTATTACTTTCCATTTTCTTTTACGTTCAGCTTCAAGATCCACTACCGGATTCCCTTCTGGCTCATTTCTCGTGTAACATCTCCCACTCCGGGTAACTTCACTAACACCAGAAATATTATCTACCATTTCTCCTTGCTTTCCTCTAACTTCAACCTCATAATTCCATGGCACAGCCTTGTCATTCTTATACAAAGGATCTATCTTTGGTTTGAGTGGCCCAACTGGTGGCGCATCGTCCACATAATACTGCAAGACAAATTGCGGAGCGTGATTCGGCCTAGGCCCTTGATAATATCCTCCTATGACACTGACTTCATTTGATTGGCCTTTCACTTCAAACTTTATTATCTTCAAATCCATCAACTCTTGTACCTTCTCCTGAAAGCCACAACAATTCTCAATAGCATGTCCCCTTTGTCCTCTATGGAACCCACAAGTCTTCATGTCATCAAAAAGTCCACGTTGAATGGGCGTATCTATTGCCACTTCCTCAACTAATCCTTCTTTCCTCAACACCATAAATAACTGGCCCAACGGCATTGCAATCTCTGATACCCATCTTTTTGTAGCACAAAATTCTTCAATGGCATTCACCCCCTCCTTCTCATGATTAGGCAATGGATTGTTGTTGACATTTAGTTTATTGATTGCACTAAGATCCAGCCATTTCGCTTCAATCATCCCCTGGACTATCCTTTTGAATTGTAAACAACCTTCAGTTGAGTGTCCGGGTGTACCTCCATGATATAAACATGTGGCATTAGGATCATACCAATGGGGATATGGAGGTTGGTGGACCCATCCCGGAACAGGAGCTACTGCTCCTTGCGCTTGAAGTTTCGTGAAGCATTCAGCATAGGTTATGGGCAAAGGATCGAAATGCTCAACGGGCCTTCTGGGTCTTTGGTTTTGGAAATTTGGACGAGGGTTTTGGTAAGTGTTTGGGTTTTGAAAATTTTGGTAAGTGTTTGGGTTTTGGAAGTTTTGGTAAGTGTTTGGGTTTTGCGAGTATTGATTGGGTGATGGTGCATTGAATCGGGGTGGATAAGGATTTTGGGTATGGGTATGATTATAGTAGGCTCCTGGGCTTGACATCCTTGGGGCATTGCTTCTAGGGCGATACTCTGAAGTAGGCACACCATAAACAGCTGGATTTGAATCAAAATTCACAGAATGCACTTCAGCCTTCTTGCCTTTACTTGCTTTAGTGGGTCTGATTTATCAAGGGTGGGATAATGCAGAGTACCTCTCTTCATGCATCGTTCAACTCGCTCCCCTGCTTGTATCATATCAGCTAAGTTACTATGACCGTCTCCCGCTAGATTGGAAGTATAAGGCTCCTGGAGAGCATCAATGAAAGCGTTCAACAAATCCTTTTCTGAAAGGGGTGGAATTATCTGGGCTGCTAAATCCCTCCATCGATGGGCAAATTCCCAAAAGCTTTCCCCACTCTTCATTGTTGTGTTCTGCAAATCGTAAATGGTAGGGATCTTCTCTTCATTATGCTTATACTGCTTCATAAACATTTCAGCCAAATCCTCCCACGAGGCTACTGACGAAGGATTAAGGGTATTGAACCACCTTTGAGCTGCCCCAGTCAGACTATCTTGGAAATAATGCATCAACACTTTCTCATCGCTTGCATATGGCTGCATGCGCCGACAATACATCGTTAAATGATCCAAAGGGACTCCAGTGCCATCAAACAAACTGAATTTTGGTAGTACAAAGTCATGTGGAACATTCAAATTCTTCACAAGACACAAATTAGCTGGGTTTAACATTCCCGAAGCATTGAAACCCTCCATAGCTCTTAATCTCTTTTCTAACTTCTTGATGGCATCCATTGAGCTACTTTCTTCATACTGAACTCCCTCAGTTACTACCTCGCCAATAAAAGTTCCCGCGGTATCAGCACCGACTGGGAAGGGATTCTCATGCCCATGAGGATCAACTTGATGAATGTACGTTGGGTTCTGAGTCGTTGCCTGTTGAGAAACATATTGATGCTGGTGCAAACCAAGCAAAGATTGGTTACGCGCAGGAGTGAACCCGGGTGGGTAAACTGGTACTTCTTGGTGCAAATGATTCTCAGGAACCTCTGGTGTTTCAGAATTTTCAGCTACTCCCTTTCCTTTCATTAGCAACGCCATATTCTTCATCAATAAGGCCATCTGCTCTTTCAATTCAGCTATATCCTGATTCTGACTATGCTCACCCATTTCCTGCTCCATATTCTCAATAATTCTAGATTGTAGGCGAGTCTGATAGGGGTGTCGATGGTGCTTCTTGGACGCTATGATTATTTATGATTTTCTGTGCATTTTGAAAACAATGACATTAGTCCTCATTTATTTTATTTTAAGAACATGCATGCATGTGATTATTATTTGTGCAAATCCTAAGTACTCCTTACAATTAACAAGATGATTTAAAAAAATTGATATATTATATGTGCAATAGTTATGTATATGAAAAGTATATATGTACATGTATGGATGATTAACGAGTGTGCAAGCATATATGGACACGTATGGATAATTAACAAGCATGCACATGGGTACAACCTAAGCTAACATATACATGGCAAATGTATGAACACGTGTGGTTTAAGAAATGTGTATACAAGTGTAATCTAATTGATGTGTCAAGTACATATGAATATGTAAATAAAGGATAAAGATACATGGTATATGAATGTACAAGAATATAACATAATAAGCATGTGAAATAAATAGTTAGGGATAGGAATGCCCCCTTTTGTTCCTAAAATGGGTAATATCGCCTAAAAATGTCTGGAGGTTTAGAACCATGGCTACGGTTTATCTATGGTGCATATGGGTGGTTTAACTAACTAATCACGAGGTCTCTGGATCAGGTGGCTTTTGCTCCATTGGATCACAAAAGCCCATCCCTTAATGTCATAAGAGGACGTCAATCCAGGAAGGTGTCTTCCCCCACCCATACAGGGAAGTGAATCCCATGAAAGTGGTAGGTCAACCTTCACTAATCACTAAGTAACCCGGGTATAGGGTTATGTGTGTGAAGTGATAAGTGAATGTGTGTGCGGGGGCATACAAACCAATATCCCTAACATTTAAATCTCACAAGGCCCATATCTGATGAAGAAATCTACAACATTAAACAAATCCATCAAATTCTTCAAATTTAATATGCAAATACAAATAGGAACTAACATAAAAACTATACAAGAAAAGCACAAAAATCAATCATACAGGCTCAACCCCTTTGGTATAAAAACCAATGTCCCCAGTAGAGTCGCCAGTTGTCGCAACCGGGGTCACGACGTGGACTGGCGATGAAAGGATGAAAAATGTTTAGAGTCGCCACCAATTGATTTAAGTGCAATTGGACACTAAAAATGGTCTACGAACCAGAGAATAGGTAAGGGGGTCTATTGAGTGTGGGGAAGGTGTTAGGCACCCCACAACTCCCTAAAAGGTTACCTAGATTGATCTATGTGCTTTTTCTTGAAAAATTGTTGGTCCAATATAAATGATATTTTGATTTGAAAAGATAACATAATTAAAGCATAGGCAGGAGCTGAATGTCATCAAGTCCTCCTCCTAATTAACTTCAATTTAGTTACCATTGGTTTTACGAGTACAAATGATACCTTAATTTGAAGAGATAACATAATTAAAGCCTAGGCAGGAGCTGAATGTCATCAAGTCCTCCTCCTAATGAACTTTAATTTAGGTATCTAGTAAATTAATTTATCATTGTGTTTAGAAATACAAATGACACTTTAATTTGAAAAGATAACATAATTAAAGCCTAGACAGGAGCTGAATGTCTTCAAGTCCTCCTCCTAATGAACTTTAATTTAGGTATCTAGTAAATTAATTTATCATTGTGTTTAGAAATACAAATGACACTTTAATTTGAAAAGATAACATAATTAAAGCCTAGGCAGGAGCTGAATGTCATCAAGTCCTCCTCCTAATGAACTTTAATTTAGGTATCTAGTAAATTAAATTACCATTTACATTTTGTTTAAATAAGGATAACACAATTAAAGTCTAGGCAGGAGTTGAATGTCATCAAGTCCTCCTCCTAATTGACTTTAATATAGTATCCATTAATTTGTTTATGTGAAAAGTTGGTAAAGACGTGATTATTGAATTGATATATTGGCAAAACTAAACCTCTAAACATGCATACTAATCATGTTAAAAATAAATGAAACTAAACTACACTACTCTATACTACTTTTCATTATTTCCATTACCCTATTACATGGCTTACATTTACAAAGATATACATGCCAAGTAAAAATAAGATAAAAATATACAAATAATGAAATATAAAGATAAAAATACAAATTTAAATATGGCCCATGGAGCCCATTAATTGCTCAAACCCGATCCAATCTCCAAATGAACTCTCTAGCCCCAAACGAAGTCAAGTCCGGCCCAAGTGGGATCAAGCCCGGTCCAAGCTCAACATCAAATACAAGGAAGGAATGATCAAAATTAGACGCTCAAATGTAATCAAGATCCAAATTAAATCAAAACCACATTATGAGATTCACATGTATATACAAAAAATTTATGTCACCTATAAACATATCTTCAAATCAAATCTGGACCAAACAAAATGAAATCCACATTTTTAACCGGACATAGCTACTGGATAGTTTCTCTTTCACGAAATCAGTTCATCAGTCATCAACATTTCGGTATAATTTCATCAAGACTAAATATCAAAGCTAGATATCACAACCAGATGTGAAAAAAAAAAAAAAAAAAAAAAACCAGATCTCCACACAGTGAGCGAACAAGGATGTCAAAGCCAGATATTAACACAAAGAGCAAACAGATCTCCAAGCCAAGAACATAAAAGCCAGATATGCTTCAAAGAAATAGAACCGGAAAGATGGACCCAAAGAGATACAGAAGTAGCATCAAAGAAATGGAACCAGAGAAATAGAAATAAAGAATGATATAAATGTGTGTAGATTATTACCCTTGCAGAGAAGTAGAACTGAAGAGAACGAAACCCTTTTCTTCTTTGGTCTTTCGGAGCACCTTGACTTTTCTTTGTTCTCCTCTGGTTCTACTCTCTCTTTTCTTCTCCACTAATCACCGATGGCTTCCCTTGGTTGCTTTCTTCTCTATTTCCAATCACCCAAAAACCGTTGTTTTTTTCTCTCTTTTTGTTCAGATATTTCTCTTTTTGCTCCCTGTCTCTGTTGCCTCCTTCCCTCTTTCTTTTCTCTCTCACAACCCTTTTTCCCTCTCCAATTGTCCGGCTGCTCCTTTCTTTCCTTCCTTTTCTTTTTCTTTCTTTCTCCTTTTCTTTCCTCTTCTCCCTCTTGTGCCGCCGATCCCTTTCCTATTGTTGGCTCCTCTGTTTTTCTTTGTTGTGCCCACTCCCTTTTAACTTATCTTTATTTCAAAAAATCCCAAAATGCCCCAAAAAACCCTATTTTCCTCTCCTTCTCTAAAACCCTCAAGACTTACATTTTTGTCTTTTCCTTATTTTTGTGAAACCCTAATAAAGGAATCACCTTTCCCTCTTAAGGATTTTCTTTATTATTTATTTAATTTTCCTATTTTTTAGATGTTTTCTAGGGTTTAGTTATATTGGGTTTGGGTTGGAATTTTTATGGGCTTATGATCCAAGAAATAGGCTTTAGGATTTTTTGCATGCTTGTGGGTCCAAGAAACAGGCTTTGAATTTTTTGTGAGCTTACGGGCTCCAGAACGGGCTTTTGAATTATTATTATTATTATTGTATTTTTTAATTTTTCTATTTTTTTGGGCCGGACGAAAACCGGGTACTACACACACACACACACACACACATATATATATATATATATATATATATATATATATATGATATGCACAGTAGTAATGAATAATGAATTTTCAAGGTTAAGAAGTCTCAGTGAGTTGGCTTAGAAGTTGGTTTGCAATAAGAAAAGTGGAGTGTATCCTTCCCTTTATTGACTTCTCAAATTTACATTACTTCTACCGATTGCCACGACCACTGTAGAGAGGGTAACTATGAAGATCATAAAGAATCACATGCTCAATAGAATAAAATATCAACTTTTAAATGATAGTTTGGTTGTGTATATTGAGAGAGAAACTATATGAATTTAGTAATGAATCTATTATTCAATGTGAGCAATTGTAAAATATAGTGTAATGAATCTGTTGTCACCAAAAAGAGGCACAAGGTGGTGATTTGCAGGTGTGCCAAGGCTTATAGTTTCCTACACTAATTTGAATGAAATGCACTGAATGTAAATAAGACTTCTATCTAGACAATTGAACGAATTATGTTGGGACCTCAATAGTTCTAGGTTCCCCAACTCTACTTAAGTGCGTTTTGTTGAGATTGAAATGAAAAAGAATAAATAGACACCAAGAACAATTTACACAACGATGGTTGACATTGAAACTTGACAAGAAATAAATACAAGAGAATTTGGAATGAACAACATAATATTTGCTCGAAATTGACAAGGATTTGGAAAGTAAATGGAATGCTAGAATGCTAGGAAGCTTGAAATTGCCTTTGGGCTTGAGTTTTTGTTATCTGTTTGACTGATTGTTTGTGTCTTTCGATCCATCTGTCTGTCTATCAGCTTTTATACTTTCTATCTTGCAAGAAATTCTCCCTCCATAAACCATGATCCTACTACAGTTATCCCCTCATTTGTGCCATTTTCTGTTAGTTAGAAGCCATTACCACCTTATCATATCAATTTTTCTCTTATTTCTCTCATAAGCTACCACCTGGACCACCTTGTTGTAACTGCCACCACTTCTTCCTCTTTACATAGGTCATTTTCAGCACAACTACCCTGGGCAGTTACTCATCAATTGGGCTTTATCTCCTTCTTAATATAATGGGCTCATGGGCTGTGATTGATTCAAAGCATGATGGACCGTATGGGCTGCACCTTGGGCCTTGTACATGGACTAGGTCTAACCCATAATATTTTTAGTGCCAACAATTTCCCCCAGCTTGAATTCAACTGTTCAAAGTTGGATTTCAAGTTGATTTTTCAGCCTTTCTTAAAATCCTTCTCAAATATTATTTACTATCAAATAAAATCCATTTAAAATTCAAACTCTTCACCCTCATTTAATTTGATCAGCTGTTGCTTCTTAATCCCTCACTCCTGCAAGCCTCTTTACTTCCTGGTATGTTTGAGAAAGTTCTCACCTTTTCCCCTCTTCATCTTCTAAACTTTAATCAATGGCTTCCTTCCTTCCAAACACTGCTCCCATCGACTCTCACCTTTCCACCGAAAAACTGACAAGCTTTTCATCTCTCTCTCGTGAGGAACTTTTTACCAACCATGCAAATGAGCTACCGATACTAGAACGACATCGTTCCTGGCCCAAACCGCCTCTGGGATGGAGAGATTGGGTCAATCGACTTCGAACTACCTTCAGTGTCCAATGGATGAAGCAAGGACTCGATCGATTTATTGACATGACTCTTGAGCCAATTCCCTTCGACCCAGCTTTGATTTCAGCGGCCTGCTATTTCTGGTTCTGTTCGACAAATTCTTTTGCTTTCCTCGATGGCCATATGACCATCACATTGAGAGATATGTATGCCCTATCTAGACTGCCCATTACAGGTCCAGATGCTACCAGCCTCTTTACTTCTGTCAAAATCACCGAGGTAGGAGTAATGGAGGAAAAGAAAACCTTTTACTACCAAGTTTTGAGCTCCACAAAGCACCTTGGGGAACCTACCTTTAAAGAGCATGCTCTGTTTTTGTGGTGTCTACTCTACAGGTCTGTTTTTGGCACCTTTACTAATCAACCTGCCAAAGATTATCTTCCCCTTGTACGCGCCCTAGCTGAAGGTCAAAATGTAGCTTTAGGGAGTATTTGGCTATGCCATATTTATCACTGTCTTTCTTTGCTCACCTTTGAGAAACCCTACTACCATTGTTTTTCTGGTAGCCTTTGGATTCTTCAACCTTGGTTGTTTACTTATTTCCCTGCTTTACGTGCTCCTGACTATCGACTACCTGCCAAATTCACTTCTTCTGGGGCAGTCTGTTTTAGCTTGCACCAGTGATAGGTCTTTTGTAGAAATCTTCAATTTCTTCTTGTCCTTGTCTTCCAATCGATCTGATTCTGAATATTTCTTGCTTACTGATACTTTGCCTGGTGGTCCTTTGATGACATTGTTATCTTCCAAAGTTATCATATCTATGGTGATGGACCATTTCCTTCGTGATTTCTGGGCTAGTCTTGTTACACCCAGGTATCTCCATGAAGGTGTCAATATTGATAACCCCATGAACCCTACTTGTGGCTTTGAGGCCTACAATCCTCAACTCTGTGCTAGGCAGTTGGGTTATACCCAAAATGTGGCTCTTAACTGCCTTTCTCATTACAACCCTCCTGGAGAAGAGAGGACCAGCATTCAATCCAGAGAAAGGATTGAGAGCCAGGTGGCTGCAAATAATAATGCTTTGAGAAGATTTGTGTTTCAACTGCTACCACAGTTCAGTCCTGGTTGTACTTTTGACTATCTATCTTGGAGGGAAAGGTATTACACAGGTTTGCTTCCACTTGATCCTCTTCCTCCTCTCAATACTGAATCTGAGGCAGACATTGCGGATGTTACACATGGTATGTTTTCTTTACCTCTTTTTCTATTTGCTTATCCGTCTATGAGATTCTGATATGGTAACATACTGTGCAGCTATTCCTGCTATTCCAATTTCCTATAAAAAATTGAACATTAAAAGTGAGCCAATCTCCCCCCAAGAAGAAGCCAAAAATCAATAGAAAGGTGGTGGCTATGAGAAGATCTCAATGATCTTCTACTAGAATTAAAAAGACCACCCAATCCAGTTCAGAGCCTGTTACAATTTCAGGAGATGATGATAGTGAAGCTTCTGAAGATGAGATTGAAAAGATTTCTACCAGCTATACAAGAGTTCCTCCATCAGATGAGCCAATTGTTACTCCCAAGATTTCTAATCGACCTTCTGGCTCAATTACTCCTCTCTCTTCTCAGTTTGATATCTTTAACTTTCTTTATTTTGCTACCACAAATAATTCTTTGATACTTATGACAGTACTTTATGTATGCAGGCAGCAACATCATTCAAAGTGTTTACCTCCATCATTCCAACCAGCGTGATAAATCCATTGGCAGGTCTGGACTTCTCCTTCCTAACTCCACCTCCTCTTGCTAGTAAAGTGCCAACTGAGGAAGAACTGCAGCATGCCACCAATAGGTTGGTCCAGCTTTTTGAGAAAAATCTTCCAGATATTCAAGAAACAGATGGTAAGGAAGCTTTAAAGCATGTGAAGACTCCGTTGACAGATCCTCATATAGCTCCTGAGAGTAAAAGTAGGCTCATTCGTCTGAAGCATGATTTGCATCATCTACCAACTGCCATTCATCAAGATTATTCTCTAGAGCAAGCTTTATCTAGCAAGTTGGAAGGTTTATCTAACGATCGAGCTGCTTATGAAATTTTTCTTGCCAACTCTGAAAACCTAGCTACTGAAGACCTTGGGATTCAAAAGGATATCATTGCTGCTCAAGAAGAAATTGAGGCTTTAGAACTCAAGATCCAAGGTTTGAAAGATAAGATTTTATAGCAATATGATGCAAGAAACCAGGTGCATGAGAAATTCCAAGATGCTCAGGAAAATCTCAATACTCTGGGTGCTTCCATCAAGTCACAACTATCAGACGCTCAAACTTGGTCTTCAGATTTGCAGCTAACTCAAGCACGCCTTCAAGCACATCAGAATACCTGGTCAGCTTTGAAGCATATGTTAAATTGACTTTGGATTTTAGCCATTATTTGGCCTTGATTGGTTTCTTAGAAATAATTTTTACTGCCATCTGTATTGGCTTCTTTTATTCAGCTGGTACTTGATTTTAGCCATTATTTGACCTTAATTTCAGATATTTCCTTTTTACAATGGCTAACCATTTATTTGCAATTTCTTTTGTGTGGCCTATGGCCATCTAATATTTTTATTCATAATATACGGCTGCTAAGGCCAGCTCATGGCTGCGGCTAAAAGACCTGCTTTTACATTCTTTATATCATTATAGATGTAGATTCTCAAATGCTTGGGAAATATGGCTTTAAGTATTTGCCATTGATAAATCTTTTATGTGACTGACAATCTAGGTTTGTCAGCCAATATGCATTGCCTTTGAGGATTTTGTGGACCTTGAAGGGTCCTTCCCAGTTTGGAGACCATTTGCCTAGCTCTCTATCCTTGATTCCTGGTGGTAGGATCACCTTCCACATCATTTAGCCTTCATGAAACACTTTTTTCTTCACTTTCTTGTTGTAGACCTTTGCTATCTTCTTCTTTTGGACTATCATCCTGTTTAAAGCGTCCACCCTGCTTTCATCCAACAGTTCTAGCTCCATGTTCATAGCTTCTGAATATTCTTCAGCAGATAGATCATGTTGCTTCATGATCCTCAAAGATGGGACCACCAGCTCCGTAGGTAGTACTGCATCATGCGCAAAAGTGAGAGCAAAAGGGCTAGTTGCAGTGTTTCTTCTCTTGGATATGCGGTAGGCCCATAATGTCTCTGGTAGTATATTGTGCCATGCTCTGGGATTATCCTTGATAGTTTTCTGCAAGATAGAGATGCTCACCTTATTTGAATCCTCTCCCTGTCCATTGGCCTGAGCATAGTATGGAGTAGATGTGAGCAATTTGACTCCATAATCTTCTAGAAATTCTTTGACATCCCCTCCAGTGAACATCGTCCCTTGGTCAGCTGTGATGGTTTCTGGAATGCCAAATCTAAAAATAAGGTGTTCTTTGATGAAATCTATCGCCTCTGCTTGTTCGACCTTTTTTAGGGGTATTGCCTCTACCCACTTTGTGAAATAATTGGTAGCCACATGGATAAAATGATGACCCTTAGATGAGGCAAGAAAGATTTTTCCAATGATATCAAGTTCCCACCCTCTGAATGGCCATGGTTTAATGATAGACTGCATATCGTCGTTGGTGCTTTTTGAGTGTTGCCAAATTTCTGGTATTGTTGACAGCCTTTTGCATATTTAATGCAATCTTTCAGGATGGTCGACCAATAATAGCCGTGTCTCCCGATCAACCATCTCATCTTTGGACCGGTTTGATGTGCGCCATAGATACCTTCATGTACATGTTGCATTATTTTCATACTTTCAATAAAACTAGGGTAGCGAAGTAACAAACCATCAGCTCTTTCTCTAAAAAGTCCACCCTCGATCATTACATAGCTCTGTGCCAACACTTTGACCTTTCTGGATGCTGGATCATTCGGATATGTCAGATGGTTAGTGATATCTCTCCTCTAATCTTCCATCTGATCATCAAGAGCTAGGCATTCAACTGTCATGCCTCTTTCTCTGATAGATGGATGAGATCATTTTTCCACCATGATGATTTGTTGTATTAAACTTTCTGGCAGTATTAAACCAGAAGCTAGTTGGGCCAATCCGTTGGCCTCATGATTTTGTTCTCGTGGAATGTACTTCAACTCCACCTCTTGGAAGTCATCAAGCAATTGCAAGGTTGTACAGTATTATGGAGCCAATGTAAAACTAGCACATTTGTATTCTCCAGCCAGTTGTTTTAGCACCAATTGAGAATCTCCAACCACCAGAATATTTTTGGCTTTTAGTTCAAGCAAAATCTCCAAGCCAGTGATCAGTGCTTCATATTCTGCCTGGTTGTTAGTACAATCAAAATCCAAATTAAAAGCTAAAGTGGTTTTTGTACCTCTTGGGGATTGAATGACTACCCCAGCTCCAGCAGCCATCTCAGTGCTAGACCCGTCGAACTTTAACACCCGTTCACCTTCATCTTCAAAGATTAGTGTAGTGTGCACATCTATCATGCCTTATAAGATCTCAGGAATTTCCAGACATGGGTGGTCAGCAAGGAAATTAGCAAGTGCTTGCCCTTTGACTGCCTATTGTGATCTCCATTTGAGGCTGAACTCTGTCAAGGCCAATGACCATCGACCTATCCTTCCTGTTAGCAATAGCTTGGTCAGCATGTGCTTGATCAAATCCATCTTTGAGATCACGTACACCTTAGTTTGAAGCAAGTAGTGTCTCAACTTGGTACATGTAAAATATAATGCAAGGCAAAGTTTTTCCACCATGGAATATCGCCCTTCAGTATCTGTCAGCACTCTACTCATGTAGTAGACTACTCTTTCACTTCCAACATCATCATCCTGGGCTAGTAAGCACCCAATGGAATCATAAGTAGCTGATATATACAACTTCAATGGTTTATGCCTGGTAGGTGGCATGAGAACTGGAGGTCTGCTTAGGTAGGCCTTGGATGGTTTGAAAGGCCTCTTCGTGTTTTGACTCCCATCTGAATGCATCCTCCTTCTTTAACTTCAATAATTTTGAGAATACCTTGGTCTTGCCTGCAAGATTAGAAATAAATCTTCTAAGGTAATTTACCTGACCAAGGAAACTTTGGAGCCGTTGTTTGTTCTTCGGTGGTTGAGCTTGGCATATGGCTTTAGCTTTGTTTTGGTCAACCTCCATGCCTCTCTGATGGACCAAAAATCCCAGGAAGTTTTCAGCTTTAACTCCAAATGCGCATTTCAAAGGATTGAGCTTTTGTTGGTACCGCATCTTCCTTTCAAATGCAAGTTTGAGATCGGTCATATGGTTATTGGCCTTGACTAACTTGACAATGATATCATCAATATAAACTTCCGGTTTCCTACCTATCATGTCATGGAAGATAGCATTCATTGCCCGTTGATAGATGGCTCAGACATTCTTTAAGCTAAAGGGCATCATTACCCACTCATAGGTACCCAATGCTCCTGGACATCTAAATGCCATTTTTGAAACATCTTCTTTTGCAATAAATATCTGGTTGTATCCAGAATAACCATCCATCATAGATAGTAACTCTTGTTGAGACACGCTATCTATCAGCATATCAACAATTGGCATAACATACACATCTTTAGGCGTAGCAGTGTTTAAATCACGAAAATCAACACATATACGAATTTTACCATTTTCTTAACTACCGATACAATATTGGATAGCCATTCAGCATACCTGGTTGGCCGTATGAAGCCGGCCTTAACCAACTTCTATATTTCTTCTTTGACACGTAACTCCACTTCTGAAGACATTCTTCTAGATGGTTGTTGGTATGGTTTGTATCCTGGCTTGATAGGCAGTTTGTGTTCTACCACTTTCCTATTCAATCCTAGCATTTCCTGGTAATCCCAAGCAAAACAATCACGAAACTCATGAAGTAAAGCTATTAGTTTTACCTTGATATATGGATCCAAGGTAGAACTTATGTAAGTGACTCTAGACTCTTCTTGCCCCCCCCCCCAAGTTCACTTCTTCCAAAGGATCTTGGGTTTCGGTCTTCAAATCATCTAATTTGGCCGATGCTACCTTCAAATTATTCCAATTCAACTCCTCTTCTTTATAAGTGGCTAAACGACCATCATCTTCTACTATCATTTCTTTTTCATTAATTTCTTCTGTTACAATTTTGTCAATGATAGCTTGTACTACAATCTCATTTATTGTAGCCGCCACTATCTTCTCTTCTTCCTTCAACCACCTCATGGAACTTCTTCAATAATTGGCTCTGATCTCCTCGGCCTATAAGGAACAATAGTCGTTGGTTGCAATAATTGTCTTGCAATTTTCTGCATCTCTTCCTTCTTGTTTGCGAACTGAATTGGTCCACATTGGGCATGGTAGTAGCGAGCTTCCACCTGATCTGATGTAGTCTTGAATGGCTGGTTGTCTGCCCAAATGATTTCTACATCATTTCCTCTCCAACACACCAAGAGTTAATGCAGTGAGGATGGGATACACCAATTGGAATGAATCCAATCCATTCCCAATAAAGCTTGGTATTTGGCCTGACCGTCAATGACAAAGAAAGTTGTCATGGAAGATTTTTGCCTGACAGTCAGCTCCACTGGCAGTATACCAATTGCCTTAGTAACTTCACCTGTAAAGCCTGCCATAGTCACATCAGTTGGAATTAAATAATCTACTTTCTTACCCAACAGCCTGAGAACTGATCGTGGAATGGTATTGACTGCAGAACTGTTGTCCACCAAGACTCTGTCAATCGGTCTGCCATTCATCTGTGCTCTGACATACCGTGGCTTGATGTGCTGTGACATTTGGATTGAAGGTTTCTCCAAGATCACCCTTTTGGGGGTTTCTTCATCCACTATCTATACCGTCATTGCGCTGAAATGTTGATCATCTTTCCCTAGTGGTCAAGCTTTGGCATTTGATTTTATTTTATGTGCTTCTTAGTCTGCCATGCAACTGGCAAAAGTAAAGTAATGGCAGAACATTCATATGGTACCTGAATTGCTCTCACCATGAACTCCTTTGCAGGTGGTTGATCCTTTTTTACTTGATGGTTATCCTCTTGCTTCTTTTCTTTACGAACCCATGTCCAGCTCCTACTTTGAATCACTAGAGGTTTGTAGCGATTCCTCATATAGGTAGCATACTGCCTCTGCTTTCTCCTTAACTGAGTTCTGGTTAGAGGAGCTGGAAACTTCTTATGTTTCACCAGCTGCCATATGTTGGTAATGGTGCTGGCTGGTGGTTGCACATAGCGTGGTTTATGTCCCTTCTTCTCCTTGAGGACCTGAGAATTTTGAGAATTATGAGCTTTTGGTTCTCATACCTAAGATTTCTCCTTCAGTTTCCTTTTAAGCCCAGGTAGTCACGAAGAACTACATCAATTGCATGCATAGTGGTCGCCACTGGAGGAAATGGATCTTCATCT
Organism: Tripterygium wilfordii; assembly: GCF_013401445.1. Lineage (NCBI taxonomy): Eukaryota > Viridiplantae > Streptophyta > Magnoliopsida > Celastrales > Celastraceae > Tripterygium > Tripterygium wilfordii. Next base: position 5,743,583 of record NC_052232.1, on the reverse strand, counting down.
ACCAACATCGACTCCTTATTAGGGAATCGCAGGTCACCCTTGTTTATTTTCTCCTAAATCATGTTCTTTTGAGTCCAACGGTTGTTGGTGGTATGGGACCATGGGTCATGGTATTTGCAATACTCCTTCCCTTTCGTATCCTCCTGAGATGGTATTTTGTGTCCAGCTGGAAATGTAACAAACTTTTCCTGCCATAAAAAATGAAAAATCTCCTCCGTTTGGTCACATCAAAAGTGTAATTGATGTTATCACCCATGGGTTGTTTCTTTGCTGGCTTAGTTGTTTTCGGTTTGGATAATGCGAGACAAACCCACACTTTCTTTTCTGAAGTCACTTCCGCAGCAGCCATCTCCATCTCCTGGTAGTAAGTTCCCATAGAAGATTTTTTTCTCCTACTTTTTTCTTTCAACAATTCTTCATACTCTGCTACCTTTGCTGCCATCTCATAAAAGTCATAAAATTCCATACCTTGGAACTTTTTGCTCAATTTAATATTCAATCATCGCTGGGCCATTTTGACAAATTCTGACTCAGGTAGATATATGCGGCATCTATTCCCCAACCTCTTAAAATGAGCAATATAAGCATCTGTGGTTTCTCCTGCCTTCTGCACCAATTTGGATAGCTCAGCCACAGACACCTCTAGTTCAGCTCTAAAGAACTGAGTATGAAATGACCGTTCCATCTCCCACCATGTGTTGATGGAATTTCTTGGTAAAGTGGAATACCGAGTAAAAGCAGCTCCTGTCAAAGAGTTTGGAAATAACCTGAGACGAAGGTTGTCAAAGTTGTCATAGTTTGCTAATTCATCACATTACACAGTGAAACGACCGATATGCTCCACGATGGACAACCCTTCTTCTCTAGAGAATAAGGTGAAATCAGGTACTCTAAATCCTCGTGGGTAAGGATTCTCCTTATCCACAACAGCTGGATAGGGTTTGTGATACTCTGGCTGACCAACCTATCTAAGTTCGTGGCCATGTAAATCTTGAACTAACTGTCTGAGAGTCTCCAGATCAACAGGTGTTGTTTGTGGTGGAATAATAGGTTGAACCTTACGAGTAGTACCCACCCCTGCAGCGACGTAGCCTCTTGGTCCAACAGGTTCAGTGGTTGCATAGACAGTTGAATTGTTCATAGGATTAGTATTTTCATATGCAACAAGCCTGAAATTCTGACCATTACCAGATGGAGAGCGCATTGGAGGAGGAGTATACTTGCTATAACCACCATCAGCCTGGTAGCTTGTTCCTTTCTGTGATGGGAATTGCCCCCCCGTAGTCATAACTTCAAACTTCTGCTCCAACTTTCGCTCAACCTGCTTCATGGCATCTTCAATTGTCTGGTTTGAACGTACCTCCAGATTTTTTATGGTTTTGACCAAATGTTCAAACAAAATGGCGCCTTCATCAGATAAGCCAGCTGGTCGTTCAATGAGCTCTTGCTTTTCTTCAGTGCTACCATCATTGGCAGCATCTTCCATCTCTACCAATGGATTTTCCTCCCGTAGATTCTCCCCAACGATTGCTTCTTTTCCTGACAAGCGATTACGCAGTGCCAAGGTAGTTTTGAGATTCTTCTTCTCCAGTCCCACCAGGTGTGCCAAAAAAGGTTGTTGTCACCAAAAAGTGGCCCGAGGTGGTGATTTGCAGGTGTGCCAAGACTTATAGTTTCTACATTCATTTGAATGAAAAGCACCGAATGTAAATAAGAATTCTATCTAGACAATTGAACAAACTATCTTGAGACCTCAATAGTTCTAGGTTCCCCAACTCCACTGAAGTGCGCTTTGTTGAGATTGAAATGAAGAAGAATAAATAGACACCAAGAACAATTTACACAACGATGGTTGGCATTGAAACTTGACAAGAAATAAATACAAGATAATTTGGAATGAACAACATAATATTTGCTCGAAATTGACAGGGATTTGGAAAGTAAATGGAATGCTAGAATGCTAGGAAGCTTGAAATTGCCTTTGGGCTTGAGTTTTTGTTGTCTGTTTGACTAATTGTTTCTGTCCTTCGATCTTTCTGTCTACCAGCTTTTATACTTCCTGTTTTACACGAAATTCTCCCTCCATAAACCATGATCCTACTATAGTTATCCCCTCATTTGTGCCATTTTTTATCAGTTAGATGTCATTATCACCTTATCATATCAATTTTTCCCTTATTTCTCTCATAAGCTGCCACCTGGACCACCTAGTTGTAACTGCCACCACTTCTTCCTCTTTACATGGGCCATTTTCAGCACAACTACACTTGGGTAGTTTACTCATCAACTGAGCTTTATCTCCTTCTAATATAATGGGCTCATGGGCTGTGATTGATTCAAAGCATGATGGACCGTATGAGCTGCACCTTGGGCCTTGTACATGGACTGGGCCTAACCCATAATATTTTTAGTGCCAACAGAATCATTAATCAAATTTTAGACTTTCATTATAGCTTTTTCGTTGTTATTATAATTTTTTGTTGTTATTATAACTTATTTTGAATCATTTTTTAGTAAATGCCCTAAAAAACAATTTTCATAGACTCTGCCCTCGAACCCCGCCAAACTTTAGTCCCCTCGTCTAAATTCCTACCTCCGCCCCTGCTTATTTTGGTAAATTGGTCAAAATGGTGTTTGCAAAATGTAGAATTATAGCTACAAACTACCTCCCATAAATATTGACATAGTACCTACATAAAAATTAAGCTTCTTGCCGTCCTGATCTTAGAGCACCTGCAATAGATTATCTTATCATATTCCCTATAATATAGGCAAAATGTCACTTTTTCCTAGTTTACAAATTCCCTATCCAACTAACACTGCATTAGATTACCTATCATATTCTCTACTGCATTAAAATAATATTTTTCTCTTTTCTTTGTTTATCAATATAAATTACATCTGTTTAAAATAATAAATTAATTCCATTTAAAACAATAGATTAATTATGTTTAATATTAATCAATTAATGTGATTTAAAATAATAAATTAATGCTATTGAAAATTGGAGAAGCTTAAATTTTTTTTGGGGTTGATTTCATGATCTGAGGGAAGAAGAGATATTGTCGAAAAGAGAGAGGAGAGAAAAAATGAGACAAAGAGAGGGGAGATAGAGAGAGAGAGAGAGAGAGGGGACAGATAGAGAGTAAGGATAGCGAGGGCGAGGAGAGAAAAAAGTAAGGAGGGAGAGGAGATGAAAGAGAATAAAGTAATAAAAAGTAATGTTTTGTACTTAGGGAAGTGAGTAGTGGTTCTCTAGATGTAGTGAACCACTGTTCATGTTCTATAAAATATGAAATCTCTAGGTAATCTGATGCAGAGCTATTTTTTTGACTAGTTATCTATATTTATTCCCTATTTTACAGAAATAATCATGTTTAGGTAATCTGATATAGATACTCTTACGGCTGCCTACATAGCAGCCACATCTAGATAATGTGATCCAAGACAAAGTAACAAACAAATCTGCTTCGGTGAGAGCTTCCACACCTATCAAATATTAGAGGAACCATCAGTAACCAAGCTTGTTGCCATACAACCTAGAGAAAACAAGGGAGAGTAAGGCAATCAATATACTATTTCAGTATTTTGTGTGCATCCGCATAAAAAATTTTACAGTAAAAGAGAGACGCAAGCATGGGTTCCTCCTCACAAAATATCCGATGCAAAGTGGTGCAGCTCCCGTAGGTGCTAGCCAATTCCACCAAAATAGAAGAAATACAAGTAGCCAAAAACACAAACCCTCTCTAAATCACAACATAGAAATGCCATCAAGGGCTAATACCAGATGCTTCAATCGTTCAGTACAAGAAACACAAACTAATTTCCAGCAAATACATACATGTCAATGGTTCTTAATACCTATAACTACAATAACGAGTTGCACAATTAGAATAGAAAAGGAGATTACTAACCAACGGGGAGAACCTCCAATGTCGATTGATCGCTTGTGCAAGAGATTGAAGAAACCCAAACTAGAAAGAAACTAAGAACAAAAGTTCACAAAACAACAAAATCTGAGCTCTCCTAGGTTGCCCTACCCTCTTGTATTGTGTGAAGGAAGAGGTTGCTAAACTTCTTAGGCCTGGGCCTTTGTACCAACCAACCCAAGTTGCACTCTGTTTGAAAAAGCCCACTATATCAACTCTCGTTGTCCCAAAATAACTCGACTCCGTCGAGTAAACATTGATTCACATAAATTGAAATTGGAGTATGGTGTCCATCAGGTCCCAAACTCTCCAAGTAGTAGCAATGTCTTGGTGTATATGCCCCCTTAATCCATGGATGAAGAATAATTTCTGCTTGAGCAAAGTAGACAATCTGGTAGTGTCTTCAAGCAAGACCAAGGTAGTACCAAACAAATTATCTTGATCAACAAAAGGGCATAACACATCCATTGTATTATCAAGTAAGACCACTACAAAAACCCAAACTACACTTTCATACGATGACACAGGAGTGAGCAACAATGTCCATCTATCATACCTATGTTTCGTTTCCAGCCACCAATTGTGTTCAGCAACAAATCTTTTAAACCAATAAGGAATAGGCAAGGTGATGCCCTAAGCAAGAGTAGTAGTATACATTTTCACCCAGTAAAAATTTGCAAATGGAAATGTAACAGTGGAGTATACTGTCAGGTTATAATGAACTAGTATCAAACTAATATTGTTATGTTACAGTTCGACTTATTTAGGAATGGTATGAACATAGTTCTTACCAGGTTTGTGCCTGGAACAATCCTTCAAGGATCGATCCTTACAACTCTCTCTATGAGAAAGATTACACAATATTCATAATCATTGACTGCTCTAATACAAGGAAAGCTAGGGCTAAATACACATGCCCAATGACATTAAGAACCCTAATTTAACCTACTAATTACCAAACTAACATGATACCGTACCATACTCATACCCTTCGCCATACTCATACCCTTCGAATGCAATCTTGTCCTCAAGATTGCATTCGAAGGGTATGAGTATGGTACCGTATCATGTTAGTTTGGTATGTCCTCAAGATTGTAGTGGCAAAAGAATGGTAGGGTAATTCGTAGCCATTTGTCTAGGGATGTATGCAACAATCACTGCACCAACTCATGTAGAGATAGGAGGAACAATAGTTTGACAACAATCGAGAAGTGGCACCATTTTCAACTATAGAACCCCACCATGTTGAATTCATCTTAAAAGCTAAATGCTTTGTTGCATAGATGACCAACAAAATCACCAACCCAAGCAACCACTCAAGCCTCGCCACCAATAAGGAGCTTTGGAGTGACCATAAAACAAGTTGAAAAATGTTTTTGATTTAAATTAGAAACTCCAATATTCTTCTTTGTTTTCAATGTCTCTACCCATAACATGTGAAGCATCACAACGCTTTCCAACCTCTGTGACTACCATGTCCATGCCAGTCATTCCTAGGCTAAGAATATCTCTAGGATCAAAATCAAGACCATCTTTTTACCAACACCTAAACCTTCTTGCAACCTATGAGCTCCCCCTCTAAGCCCACAAGGCATTACAATGTACACCTCTTCTCCACACCCCTTGAAAGCAATCTTGTCCTCAAGATTGTAGCCTTTAAAAATGTTCTTAAACAGGATATACTTCTGTTCCAATGGCCATTGCATAAGAACCCACAACCTTATAGGTGGGCCTATATCCCATTCAATCACTCTCCAGAGGCACTCAATTTGATGAGAAAATAAGTTGGACCATTTAACCGGAAACATGCCAATCACCTTTTGACGATTCTTGGAATAAACAGCCCCTCGCAAAGCATGAATCTTCGCTACTGAAGTAGTCCACGAATGCACAAATTCAATAACAATATCAAACTTAAACATAGTTGCATTTCGCCCATTTTTCTTGTATGACTCATGTAGGATTGGCTTGTAATTTGAGTAGAGACAATAAGTTATGACATGCATGACCCACTCAAGACTTTCAAGATTCAACTCACCAAAAGCGATAAAAGTATATTTTCCTCCAACTTTCTCATAGTATATATCAATGCCTTTCAAAAAGTCCATGACATGCATGACCCACTGAAGACTTTCCAGGGGATTAGAAGAGTAAAAATATAGCGGGCAGTTTAATGTGGGACTTCTGTCAAACACTTTGAGAGTGCAACAAAAACTATCCCACTGTTCATGGATGAAATGGTAAGTTGTAAATTTACCATTGATATTGTCCATGGATTGGTTAGGCCGGTGCCAAACTCTAGGTCTCTCACCAACTAAAGCCTCCATTGAAGAAGTCTCAACTCCTATAGCTGGCACCCACCCTGTTGCCGCAACTAATGATTCACCTAGTTGAATTCCAAAAGTAACACATGATGAATTTACCTTGTCCATATCAAGGAACATGGGCAGCAAGTCTTTCGTTTAATCTGACAAAGAGGGCGCAACACAGCCTACTACACCAAGATCATTAGGGAGAGTAAATATCTCTGAAGATGCAAGATGATAACCCAAATTCTCTTTGTCCATCTTCAAATCACCTGGATCCCATGCCCTCCTTCTAGCACCATCCGTTGATCCACAATTTACTGGAGCACCCACCGAATAAGCTTCTAACTTATGCCTGCAGGTTGACTGTGGCATTTCATCAAACAGCTTCAAGACATGGTAAAACACTCTTCGACCACCGACAGCACCTATTTTTGAATCTTTTGAACATGATGTTTCATACTCTGTAAGAGCGAGATTAGCTTCTTCAACAGCCGTTTCCTTTCTTTTCTTTATACCACAAAAAATGAAAGGCAAGAAAGCACTCCGGAGTTGGGCATGTTGTCAACAACATCCTCTTCGTCACTATTGTCAGCACTGCTGCCGTCGTTGCTGTTGCTGCCCCAAACAACCTTCAGGTGTTGATTCTGGATCGAGAGGCTTAAATCCTCTTCTCGCTTTAAAATAGTCGGGGCAGGAAAATTCTCTCTTCTCCCACGGACAAGATTTCCACAACCTCGGTCGGAGTAGGTTCTTCAATAATACCCCGTCGAGTCTACGATGTATCATCAGGCAAGAAGTCATACTTCTCTTTGAGAGCATGGATTTGACCCCAAATTTCTCAAAATTGAAGATATGTGCAGTCCATAAATTTGTGCATCATATCTTCCATAATTGCAACACCTTGCAACACCTTACAAGTAAGGGCCATGAACCTCTAAGAAAATCGAAACTTTCCTTTTATACCAGATGGAACGATCCTTCAAGGATCGATCCTTACAACTCTCTCTAAGAGAGAGATTACACAACATTCATAATCATTAACTGCTCTAACACAAGAAAAGTTAGAGCTAAATACACATGCCAATGACATAAAGAGCCCTAATTTAACCTACTAATTACCAAACTAACGTGATATCGTACCAGTGCCCTCTGAGGAATCGCTCCACTGGAATGTCCACTATCTTCTTAGAAACATATTGTTGCGCTACACAATAAGGAAGTTCCTTAAGTTTCAAAACCTTATAACTATGGAAGTTGACCAAAGTAGATTTCCCTTGCTCTTAGGTATTCAATTTTGTCAATCCACCAATATCACCAGGGCTAAAGGCTAGCTTAGCTCCGCAAGTTATCACACCCACACTTCCAATTTCAATCCCTGGACATCACATTATGACTGCATCTTTGCACCAACAATTTCTTCTTGTTTCTCAGCCAAAACTCCATTTTGTGCCTCAATCACAACTTCTTGTGTCTTAGTCGTTTGCCCATTGTGCTCAACCATATCGAGAACCTCCAGAACCACTTTCGATTGGAATTCAAATTGTTTCACCCTATCACGACTATATTTCTTAGAAACGTTTGCCAATAGCATGCTTACTTTATCAGTCCAAGTACCCATTTGTTGACTCAGGGATCGAAGCTCTTCGAAAATACTCTGGAGGATATCATGCCACTGCTTTTGGGGTATTATTGTGTTGTCATATGAACACATTGATCGTTGAGTGCCAGCCATTGAACTAGATTCTTCATATATGGTGGCCTTTGAAGCAAAAGTTGGTTCAGGCCTTTCGTCAAACAGGTGATAGGCATACCAACGGGTTCCACCATAGTTTGAAACAAACTCATCATCTCTGAAACTACGCCAGCCGTTGGGCTTGGTATCGTGACCAGGAATTACCCCATCTGCTCATGTCTTCGATACCCCTTTGGTGCAGCTCCTGTAGGTGCTGGCCAATTCCACCAAAGTAGAAGAAATACAATTAGCCGAAAACACAAACCTTCTCTAAATCACAACATAGAAATGCCACCAAGGGCTAATACCAGATGCTTCAATCGTTTAGTACAAGAAACACAAGCTAATCTCCAGCAAATACATACATTTCCACGGTTCTTAATACCTATAACTACAATAACAAGTTACACAATCAGAATAGCAAGGAGATTACTAGCCAACGGGGAAAACCCCTAATGTCGATTGATCGCCTATACAAGAGATTGAAGAACCCAAACTAGAAAGAAACTAAGAACAAATGTTCACAAAATATCAAAATCTGAGCTCTCCTAGGTTGCCCTATCCTCTTGTATCGTGTGAAGGAAGAGGTTGCTAAACTTCTTGGACCTGGGCCTTAGTACCAACCAAGCCAAGTTGCACTCTGTTTGAAAAAGCCCACTACATCAAACCTTGCCACCCCAAAATAACTCAACTCCATCAAGTAAACATTGACCCACATAAATTAGAATT